>NC_068319.1:16540350-16812850 GCF_025860055.1 Xyrauchen texanus | reverse complement strand
TTACTAGTGTTGGGTTCGAGTGAACCTTAGTCAAGTCCGAGTCTTTAATCAATCGAGTCCGAGTCTTTAAACAGTTGAGTCCGAGTCTATAACAGGCCGAGTCCAAATGAATCTGTTCATGAATCTGATTTAAAATTGTAACCGTAAACCTCAACATGTATATTTTAAGCTTATTTTAACCTTCACAACAAAGAAAAAAGATTTGTCAATATGAATCCAACAAAAACACATCTGCTGCATTTTATATTTACATTTTATAATTAGTATCCTGCTGAACAAACTTCAAATTGATTTTAGAATAAAAGCATATGCTTTTGGTGCATAAATACAAAACTGTCCTTCAAATCAATTCGTATCGTGTTCTGTTGACTTTTTCAATTATTTGTTGATTTTCCCCTCCACTCAAACATAGCCTAAAGAGAGTGAAAGCTCTTTTAGTCATTACAACCAGAGTTATTATTATTTACAATTTTAATTTAGTTTTTATTTATACTTCATTTTCAATTTACATACATTTAATAAATGGTAATATTAAAACATTTAATAATGCCCATAAAATTCAACAGAAAATAAAAACAGAAAAGGTCAGATCTACTACACTTCACACTTTTCAGTCCTCATGCTGTGTCCAGGTGTAGCCTACTTCCCTAAAGTTAAGATCAACATTTTTATGACAAACTCTCTTTAAGCTGAAGTGTTGTTCTTTTCACATTCAATTTAGTATGGATAATAGGTGAATGGAGACTTCTCCCCTAACTTTTATTCATTATATTTTCTGACTTTTTTGCCATTGAAGCGCGCAAGTGCCAGCATTACAGGAAACATACAGAGGTTGCACTACAAATATGTAACGGACCATTTCATCCATCATATTAGTTTAAATATCCCTAATACGTAGCATATTTGATTTTGTCTCTATATAGTCCAAATTTTTAGTTAGAAATGGCTTTGCGTAGATTGGAAATCATATTGTGTTAAATTCACAGTATGCCAACCTCTTCAGTCACCACTTCACCACTGTTTTCACTGCATCTTTTTCTCTCCATACAATTAAAATGAACGGAGACCCTGGCTAACATTCTGCCTACCATCTCTTTTAGTGTTCTATAGTAGAAAGAAAGTAATATAGGTTTGGAACAACATGAGGGTGAATAAATTACAGAATTTTCATTTTTGGCTGAGCTATCACTTTAAATTCCTCCATATAAGCATACATTTAAGTCTGTTTACATTATGCAGTTTGCAGGGACAATTGTGAGGTGCTATTCGCAAAGGTACAACAGCGATGGAATCGGACAGATCTGTGTTATATAGATCTGTCTATAAAGTGTAAAGTGTTATATAATCCAAATCAACAATTCTACGTCTTTGCATGTGCATACTACTTCAGAAAGCAATGTCAATGAATACATGTTTGAACGTTTATTGGTTTCAAAGGGCTTTAATTGTATGTGCATTATTGTTTTTAAATAAGGTTTTTGTATGAGTGCGGGTAGGTGTTTGGGTTGTAGATGTAAATGTGTGGGTTCTGTCTCTGTTCTATTTAGAGAGAGCAAATTAGAAGAGGTTGTAGTCTGATCGTTTTCCCAGAGGGTGAACCATTTAGTCTTCTTGCTTCAAACTGTGCTGTTTCATTAAAATTTTTAGTTAAAAAAATAATTTGTAAAAAATACCTACAACATTTATTTTCTTGATGAAACTTTGCATTGGCCGAACAGCTCTTTGTATATAAAGCTGCTATTCAGTTCCCCTTCTGTCACTGACTCAATGTTGTGTCGATGTAATGACACTAGGGGTCACTCTTGGGAGCCCCAAAACCCCTCAGATATTTGAGAAAAGGCCAATGAAAATTACACTTGCACATTGTTTTTTTTCTTCGGAGCAGAGCGGTTGTGTATCAGCGAGCTGAATACTACTGCTGTTCCATTCACCTTGAAGAAATGTATGCTGTTGGATATACGGCGCATTCCAGTGGCTTTGCTCGCCTTCTGCATGCCTAGTGCAGATTACACCCCTGGGCACTTCGACAGCGCTACTAAGAGAGTATATTTCTGATAAAAGAGTATATTAACTCTTTAAGAGCAAACACATTGACGTGAATGTCTTTTATAAAGATGCCTTTCCGTCTTGATTACTAGATGCGGTCGTTATCTCTCCACCTCTGAAGGTCATGGGCACTGCCTCACTTTGTGTCCCTCTTGCCACAACGCTGTACTAGCCGCTGAAATAGCCAGGACCTTATCTCAGCTCCTCAGCACAAAACCTGAACGAGAGTGGGCATTCCTTCTCCTTTTATACCCGTATGTCTGGGGGAGTGGCATGCAAATTCCATTCGGCAATTTTCATTGGCCTTTCCTCAAAGATCTGAGGTGTTTTGGTGCTCCCAAGAACAACCCCTAGTGTGACTACATCGACAAAATTTCTCCTTCCCTCCATTAGGGAACAGGGGTTACGACAGTAACCGAGACGATTTCAATGATTTGCTTTGTAAATATTTCTTTCAGATGTACACTTATAGTCTGAGATCGATGATCAGATCTATTTTACTGGAGGTTTATATAAAATATACATCATGTGGTAAATCAAAAATTTACAAAGTATACATAAAAAAGGTGAAAGTGTAAAAAAGGAAGAGAAGCACATGACTGCATTTATACTATTAATCTGGTTTTAAGTCAAAAATATGTTTTAATATCACTTAATCAATGTGAAATCATTACACAAACAAAAAATGTTTAAGGCTTAGATTAAGTTCTTAGAAACTATAAACCTTAACTTGTGTGCAGATTTATTGCAATTATTATTAAAATAACACTTATTTACCAGTAACTACTGCTTATGCTGATGTTTATTCAGATGTAGCCCTTGAAAGCTACACTGAAAAAAAAAAAATTACTTTAAAAATGTACTTTTAAATTTACTGGTTTTATTCAAGTAAAAAAATATTTTAAAGAATATCCCAGGTTCAATAAATTAAATTCAATAGACGGAAATTTTTGCATAATGTTGATTACTACAAAAATAAAAAGATTTTAATTTGCCCTCTTTTTCTTTAAAACAAAAGCAAATATCAATGCTACAGTGAGCCATTTACAATGGAAGTAAATGGGGCACATTTTTGAAGGGTTTAAAGTGCAGAAATGTGAATATTATAATTTTATAAAAGCACTTTTTCTGTTAAAGCTCTATTATACTATGTAATATTTCAGCTGGAAAGTTGATTAAATCATAGATTTTTTTTCAAGATCATGTAGAAATAGAACCTTAAAGGAATATTCCGTGTTCAATAGAAGTTAAGCTCAGTCAACAGCATTTGTGGCATAATGTGGATTACCACAAAAAAAAATATTTCTTTAAAAAAGCAAAAACCTGGTTACAGTTAGGTACAATGGAAGTGAATGTGGGCAATCCATAAAAATGAAAATACTGTTTCAAAAGCCACAAGACATAAACGATATGTGTGTTAACATTAATTTAGTGTTCATTTAGATAAAGTCTCTTTCTAAACTTTTCATTGTGTAGTTATAGCCAATTTAACAACTTAATTTCCATGGCGATGCAATGTCAGCAAACCTGAAAACGACTGTAAAAATGATAAGATAAACAACTTTATAGCTCAAATAATACACTAGTTTTAACAGAATTTATGTAAGTCCTTTTATAAAATTATAGGCTTCAAATTTCTGCCTTTAAACCCTCAAAAATTTGGCCCCATTCACTTCCATTGTAAGCGCCTCCCTGAAACCCAAGAGGAACGAGTTCAAATAATTTTTTTGTGGTAATCAACATTATGCTACAAAATATATTATGATACAAATATATGAGTTTAACTTGAATTGAACTCTGAATATTCCTTTTAAAGTAACAATTTCAGGTTGCAACTTTATACAGTGATTTAGACAAATTGAATATTCAGTGTGTGTTTATGTGGCTACAACCTGAACTTCATTCTGAAATAACTCAAATCCACTTCCTGATGAGATGTGATCCACATGGAACTCTCTTCTTTGTTCAGGTGTGTATATGTGTTTCTGTATTCTTCACTATTTCACCATATTCTTTTCAACAAAAGCCCGCCCTTGCCCTCAAAATAATGCATATAGCAAATTGATTACAAGATCACTCTCAACTTGGCCAAGTATTTACATTATCAGCCACCACAGTCCACACCATCTGCTGAGACGTCAGCCACATGTTCCCCTTAATTCCCACTGCAGATGTGGCCATAACGAACAAGCTCATCCCAGTCTCTTCAAGTAATCCTCCACAGCCCATTCATACCACACAGTGGTTGCGCAGTCACCAATAGACTTGCCTTTCATCAGTTCCTTCCTTTTATTGAGGTCAATGGTGAAGCATGTTCCCACACAGTACAATTACACTGAATGGAATGTCTTTTGTCTGGAGGATTAAATTACACATTGTCAAATCAAGAGAAAACAAGCACAGATGACATTAAAACATCCCAAACAGGTCCTGATAATACTTTTTCCACTTGCCAGTTCTTTATCTTAATCTAAATGCTTGCTGCGTTTTACTCACAGATAATATGTTGAAGAAAATATGATTTCAGAGTCATGTGCATTCCTTTTTTTTTTCTCCCTTGGGTAAGTCATGAATAACATTTCTGTATGAAAGATAAGAGGTGAACACAGATTGAAATTGATGACTGACTGGCCTCATGCTGTCACCATTCTCTTTGAAAAAACTTAATCTCTCTTTGCTGAAATTTTTTTAAGTTGTGATTTATCTCTCTGTGCAGCTTTTTTGGAAGCTCTTGGCTCATTAGAGCACATCTACACTGTTGATGTTACATTTAAATCAGGATTTTGTTAAACATGACAAACTGATTTGGTATATACCACATACAATCAGTCAGGTATTTTGGACATGTTAGTATGTTTGGCACCTCAAAGAAATATTCACGTCTGAATAAATATATGCATTCTTTTCTTACATATTTCATGTGAAAGTTCAAGTGTAAGGCAGAATTTCTGAAATGGTAATGACTTGAACAAGTGAAGCATACTGATACAACATATACTGCATACTACAGACATGTTCAAAAAGTTTCCCAATAAATACAAGCCTTTTTTTCAGAAATAGTCCATATATATATATATATATATATATATATATATATATATATATATATATATATATATGTATATATGTATGTATGTATGTGCATTTAAAACGTACTTCATTTAATTTTCATTTTATAAATGGTAAGTTAAATATATTTGAATAATAATTATGTTTGAAATGGATAACTTTACCACAGAGAAAATAAAACAAGCACCCTGAGTTGTGTAAAATGGTATTGTAAATGCATTTTCTCCCAAACACATGAGGTTTTTAAGGTAAATGCTCTGTCAACTTTTCAATAAACAAAAACCTACATTCCTACACTACACCTTAAACCTTTTTTCACAAGCTTGTAAATGTAGTTTCTTATGCAATGCAAATATTAAAATGTCATGCAGTAAAAATGTTTAGATTACATATGATAGCATTGTGAGAGGACCAGGGTGAAAAGTGTTTATAAACTAAGACCCCATTTCCACCTGGTATTAAGATGCGTTTCAGGTGATCCAATCACATATGGTCAGCCCTAAAAACAGGTCTAAATGGGGTCTAAAACATTTTGTGATCAGATCACAAAAACCACATACAAATGTGGTCAAAAATGCATGTGACCAGATCACATTTGTAGTGTAAACGCTAATCCGTCCTGTTTGTGTCCTGGCAACAAAATGTTTTTGAAGTGCCACTACTCATCTGTCAATCAACTGCAATGCTAAAACAAGAGTTTAAACTTTGCCGTTCACATGCAGCTTTAAAAGGAAATAACTGTCAGATCGGAACATTTTCAAAAGCAGATACATACACAGTTACGAGAGCTTCACAGATCTTCTTTAATCAGCACGGATGACAAGCATGAACACCTGAAGCTCCTTCAATACAGGTAATATGCTAAAATGGTGGATAATTCTGCTTGACATGTTGTGTTTGTGCTTACATAAAATTTAAACCGCATCAGGGAGAAATAGCATGCAGCTTCTTTTCGCGCTTCCTTTGTCTTTTCTGACATTGGTGCACTTTAATATCGTACAGTAACCCACTGACATAGTGACTGATGTATGTCTTCGTGAAACAGAGACCATCCCCTCCAAATCCAAATACAAGTGGTCACCGTAGATGGATTTAAGCGACCAGTTGTAAACAGCGATATGTCTCACCTGACCACATGTGATTGGATCACCCAAGACACATCGTAATTCCAAATGGAAACGCGGTCTAAGAATCTGCCATTTTACCTGTGATTTGTTTGAAAGGAAATACACGTCATTGTTGTTGTAGCACCTATAGAGTTAATTTCACCAAGAAAACTGGCACATTATGTACAATGAGGCACATACAATATTTTAAAAAACGTAGGTATAGTAATGTGTTTCCATGAGACCAGGTTGCTTTTTTTTTTTTATCAGTGAACAGTGATTGGCTGAAAAGGAGAGTCATTCATTGTTGTTAATGGCAGGGGATTGTTTGCTCCTAATACCATCCGTGGCTCCCCTAGATGTCTCAGTAACAAACCTTCGAGGAATCCACACCGATGTTACGATCCGCATGTACTCCTTACGAAAGTTCCTATTGAGGAGTCCATAAATTATGGCATTTAGGCAGCTGTTGAAATAGGCCATAAAGTAGCTAACCACAAATAGCCACTCTGGAACACGTGGAGCCATGGCCTCTGGGTCAATGGCCACCACAAGACCAATGAGATTTAGTGGAGCCCAGCATATTGCAAATAAAACAAACACCACGAACATTGTGACAAAGTTGCGCAAGTCGCTGGGCCTCACTCTGGATCTTTCTTCACTCTTCACCTTCTTCCTCACTTGTATCACCAGCACCCAAATCCTCAGGTAACAGAATGTCACCACGGCGATGGGCACCAGGAAGTGGACCACCACCACAACCACAGTGTAGGAGCTGCTGGCAGTCTGCGTAAAGGTACAGGAGTAAACCCGTGGATCATAACTCAATGAACCCACAAAGAAGTTAGGAAGTATGGCCAGAACAGTCAGGGCCCAGATGAGGGCCACCAATAGTAGTGTGTTATGGAAGCTGTAGAGACGACCGTAGGCAAAACTGTGACATATATAGCAGTAGCGGTTGATGGCGATGCCTGTGATGTTGAAAACAGAGCCGATCACACTCAGGCCCATTAGGAAACCACTGATTTTGCACTGGGTGTCCCCCAGAGACCAGCCATCATGGAAGATCGCATATAAGACCAGAGGGTAGGGATAGAAAGCCACCACCAGGTCAGCGAAAGCCAAACTTACCACAAACACATTGCCTATGTGATAGAGAGGAAGAGAGAGATGGGGATAGAGAAAGAAAACAAAGTTGTTCTTGGTTAATAACACTTCTTACTCTATGCCATAATTTGATATGGTGGTGCTGTAATTGAATTTAGTTATACAAGCAAACCTATATGTGAACTAAATGTTTGAGAACCACTGAGAAAATGAGCGAGGAAACGAATATGACAAAGCTACAGACAGAAAAGAAGAGACAGAATAAATCACATCAACTTCAAAAGCATGATCCCCAGTGAGCGTAAAACCTTTGATTACAGTATACAGCGAAAAAAACACATCACTCTTTAAAAGAATGCGTTCTCTTTTAGCTTCTGCCTCCTCAGGTTAATCTATTACATGGTCCAATGTGTTAAAAGTTTGGTTATGCTAGCCAATTCATTTCCTCATTTTCTCAAGTTAAAAAGTCAACATAATTCACTGTTTAAAGGCTATTAAAGAAACAGTTGACTGAGTAATCAATTAGTATGCATTAGTATTTCTGCATACAGACTAGTTTGCTGTAGATATATTCTGGTCAAGTTAGGTACATTTTTAATAATGTGATTTCCGATGTAGTAGTAGTAGTAGTAGTAGTAGTCCTTTATTGTCACATAGTAAACCAGTGAAATTGGCCATCGACCTGTCCATACAAACATACATATGACAAGGGGATAGACAGGACAGGAAGACAGGGAATTAGAAGAAATACAGCATGACATGAGGAGAGGAGAGGAGAAAAAAAAGGCAGCCCCCAGACTATGCTCCTTAAGAAGTACAGTGTGGGAACAGGGAAAAAAACACCTCAGCAACATTAGCACATAATCAGTACACTCTACAACATGAACAAGACTTGCAACAGGGGAGGGGATTGGGGGGTGGAGGTGGCCCAGCACAGGCAAGCAGCCATCCGGACCTGCAGCCATGCTCGGCGCTGGTCACAGACCCGCCTGTCAGACTGGGGGTACAAAGCTGCGAAGGCGAGGGATAGGGTATCGGGCGGATGATTGCATATCTGTATATATGTGTAAGAGTTCATGTGTGTGTAGGCCTGGAGAGTCGTTATGCCAGCATCTAATCTAGGTGCCTCAGTCCGCAGGGGTTGTCATAGCGATACACAGCAAGTTGCCATGGAGACAACCTTGATCAGGTCCCAGACATAGTCAACAATCACCAGGTGTCTGGGGAGTCGGGAAGGAACGCGAGAGTGGCTCACTGCAGTGTTCTTCCGGGAGTTGTTGTTCCAACAGCTGCCTTGGCCAAGGCCAGTGCTGGTTGAGGGTGGCCGAAACAGATAAGATTGGGATTGTTTGGTCTTAAGGAGAGTAGCCGCATTCTAATTTACACGGCTATTCTCCTGGTCCATTTTGGTCTCTGCAACGATCCATTTGCCTTTGCAAAGCTGTGAGCTTCTCCATGATGTTATCCGTATTTTGGTTCATAGACCCAGTCTGAGTGCAGACAGCTCTGCCCACTGTTTCAATCATGACGGGCAGCCTTGTGAGGCTTTGGACAGCTGTCACCGTCTTCTTAACTCCTCGATAAACCAGGGCAATGCCTAATCCAATCAGCAGAAGACCTGTTATCATGGTACCGAATAGGTAGATATCTTCAACGTCCTCCACGGAAAGAGCCGCCAGACACACGACCCGCCACCTCTCCCACGCGTCCATCGTGTAGCCAGCTGCGAACGTTCCGTCAGGGCAGACAGGTTCCCCCGAACCCAAGCTTCTCGTCGAGAAGATGGTGTCAATTGCGTTGAGAGACCAGTTGATCAAATCCATGATGACTTAGTTTGAAGAGCAGTGCTGAGAGAGTCTCTCAAGTACAAGACAGTAGACTAGATATGACGAGAGGAGCAAAGCAGGGAAGATAAGGGTAGGGAGAGGGTGAGAAAATGCGACCGCCTTCGTTGAGAGCCAAGAGAGAAGGGTGTACAATCATGTACAATCATGAAAAATGTCCACGTTATCCCAAAATCAACATACTCTGTGTGTGTGTGTGTGTGTGTGTGTGTGTGTGTGTGTGTGTGTGTGTGTGTGTGTGTGTGTATATATATATATATATATATATATATATATATATATATATATATATATAAATCCCATTATTATCAATGGGGTTTCAACTTACAATCTCATTACTGTAATTCTGATTATTTATTATTAATTTCAAGGTAGTACAACAACATAATTATATACATAATTAAATGTAAATTTATTTATAAAGCACAATTTAAAACAACAGGTTTTGACGAAATTTCTGTACAATACAAAAGGGTAAACATAGGAAGATAATACACATAGGACACAAATAATACAGAAATACAAAGCACAACCTCTAGCCAAGGTGAAAAAAATTTGTTTTCAACTTAGTTTTAAAATTGTGTATTGTTGAAAACACCTCATCCTACTTAATACCCTCTTACCTAAATAATATATACTGTGTATATATATATATATATATATATATATATATATATATATATATATATATATATTGCATTATAAACAAATTAATGAGATTTTTTGCATTATGTTAAAGATATGTCATAATGGCTCATCACAGCTGATAGACACAACAGACTGATTAATTACACAATGGGTGCTGTTTAAAATGGCGGATGACATTGCGGTTTCTATAGTGATCTACTCAAACAAGGAGAAATACCCCCGCTTGGATGCCATTTTTCCACTGAGAAAGCTGATCTTCGGAAAGCTGACAACATCTCTGTTTGGTAGTGGTGATTACACATGCTCCATCTCTCTCTCTCTCTCACACACGCACACATATCCATCCTTGTTTATCCAATAACTTGTTTGAAACAACACAAGCCGTGATACTATTTCTGAATTGACATTTTTGAATTACTAACCAAGTATTGGACGCATCATTTGTTTTGAACCAGCAATGGCAGATTCTGATCGGTCGCATAAGAAAGTAGTTCCATGCACAAATGCATTTTTATGACCGTCCAGTTTTTCCTAATTTTTTGTTCATTTAACTGTTTTATATATATTTATATATATTTAAGCAATAACACACTCGCAATCATGCTATATGCCCTAAATCTGCACTGCTGTTATTATCTACGACTACAGTGCTGATGTAGGGCCATATCACACTCTTGCGATATTGCTATATATATATATATATATATATATATATATATATATATATATATGATGTATGTACCAATGCTATTTGTTATTTATCATTTGATTGAAAAAAATGTTATTTATCATTTGAAAAAATTATAATTTTATTTTATTTTTTAAAGAACAATTGCTCAATTGTAATGTAAAATAATGTCACAATGCAAAAAGAAGGGGAAAAAAATCTTAAAGGATTAGTTCACACAAAAACTTAAATTCAGTCACTGTTTACTCACCCCTGTGTTGTTTTAATCCTATATTACTTTTTTCTTAACACAAAGGGAGAAATTGTGAAACAATGTTGAGCTCAGTGATGTCATGCAATGGCAGTTTATGGTGAACACATCTTCAAGCTTCAAAAGAATGCAAAAATATAATTCAGAAGTCTAATCAATTATTTTATGTGACATGTATCTTGTGTTCTGAAGGAATACAATAAGGTTTGGTGAGAAACAAACTGTAATGTATTATTTAATGAAAATGTTCACTGATCATTGATCTTCTATGTGTATTCATGATTGAGCGTAAGAGCAAGTTCACGTAGCCTCCTCGTGACATTGGGGCATTCAATGAAAACGCATTAAGTTTGTCTAAAAATAGGTCCTCCACAGCAATATTGACAACTGAACACAACACAGAATTTACTAAACATGTCTGAAGAGTTTGTAGGTGAAGAATTGATACATTTCTATGCCTAGCCTTATATGAACGGAGTACTTGGAAATCAAAAAGAAACACAGAGGAGGCTACATGCAGCCACAATCACACCGTGTCCAAACATGACGGCAAATGACACAAGATATTCTATATGTAAATTTTTGTCCTTAATAGTTGTGACGAGTGACTGTACATTCCATCGATTGCTTGTTTTCTATTTTTAGCATAACTCCGTCCACAGTGAACTGGCCGGTCCAAAAAAATACAAATAAGGCTGGACATAGAAATGCATAAATTACTTGACTACAAACTATTCAGACATTTTTAGTAAGTTCTGTTTTCTTTTTTGTGGAGCTGTGTTGTGTTCTGTTGACGCTAATGCTGCGGTGGACCTGCTTTTAGATAAATAAAAGTTTTCACTTGAATGCCCCAATGTCACAAGGGGGCTGCATGAACTGTTGTTCTCGTGCCCTATCATGTATGCACACAGGAGATCAGCAGTCAGGGAACAATTTCACTAAATAAAACATTAGATTTGGGTTTGTTTCTCACCAAACCTTATCGTATGCATTCATAAAAACTATGAGTCTCATGGAATAATTTATTAGACTTCTGAATTGTACTTTTGCATTCTTTTGAAGCCTGAAGAGATGGTCACAATAAACTGCAATTGTATGACATCACTGAGCAAAATTTTTTTTCACAATTTCTCCCTTTGTGTTAAGAAATGAAAGAAAGTCATATAGGGTTATAAAAACATAAGAAACAGATGCAAAGCATATCAGAAGTTAATGGTGGCTCGTTCACTGTTGCTGTGAAATATTGAATGCAGCCCTACCTGAGCGTGCAAAGTGATATGTGTCCAGGATGGGAGCTGGTAATCATGATGCTGTCAACAGAACCAGCCTCCCGACCCGCGCCCTGAACTGAAACACGCGACAAGAGGTGAGCAAGGGCAATGGCTCGAGTCACTGGAGAAAGCTGATGGACATTCCAGAACTTATACTGAAGAAAACACACATCCCCTTTCAGTTATATTACTTTCATTTTAAAAACACCACATAATCATCTTTAAATATTTTATTTTTATTAAAATAATTGCCTGTGTATGATCCAGAAAAGGCAGACTCTCAGAATGACTGTCAGCTGAGGATACGGAGAAGGCAAGCGAGCTCACTTTTGTGGAACAAATGGTAGTGTTTAAACTAATGTTTTGTATTACGAAAGCATCTCTTTACATATATGTGTATATATATATATATATATATATATATATATATATATATATATATATACATACATACATACAGTATCTCACAAAAGTGAATACACCCCTCACATTTTTGTAAATATTTGGTTATATCTTTTCATGTGACAACACTGAAGAAATGACACTTTGCTACAATGTCATGTAGTGAGTGTACAGCTTGTATAACAGTGTAAATTTGCTGTCTCCTCAAAATAACTCAACACACAGCCATTAATTTCTAAACCGCTGGCAACAAAAGTGAGTACACTCCTAAGTGAAAATGTCCAAACAGGTTGCCACTGGAGTCCTCTTCCACTCCTCCATGACGACATCATGGAGCTGGTGGATGTTAGAGACCTTGTGCTCCTCCACCTTCCATTTGAGGATGCCCCACAGATGCTCAATAGGGTTTAGGTCTGGAGATATGCTTGACCAATCCATCACCTTCACCCTCAGCTTCTTTAGCAAGGCAGTGGTCGTCTTGGAGGTGTGTTTGGGGTCGTTATCATGCTGGAATACTGCCGTGCGGCCCAGTCTCCGAAGGGAGGGGATCATGCTCTGCTTCAGTGTGTCACAGTACATGTTGGCATTCATGGTTCCCTCAATGAACTATAGCTCCCCAGTGCCGGCAGCACTCATGCAGCCCCAAACCATGACACTCCCACCACCATGCTTGACTGTAGGCAAAGATGTTATCTTTAAGCCTATCAAACAACACAGAAAAAAATTGTCCGTGTTTGTGTAGCAAATTATTATTTGTTTATAGGCTATATATGAGACTGCAGAACAAAGCTAGCTGTACATCATGTTTATTTAGGTTAATTATTATTAAGTAAACAGTCACAGTATTGAGCTCTGAATTTGCTTTTATTTGTTTAGCTAGAAGCAGGCCCAACTTGCATTGACAATGTTTGTGTTATTGCATAGTCCTATATTTCAGCTAATATTCAAAATATTTGTTTGAAATTTCAGTGCAAATATTTGAAAACACGTCAGGTGCCGTTCACATGCCGGAATGGGATTTTTATTGTATCTTGCTATGTTTTGCTATTACTATAGATAAAAATAGAATAATTGAGTTTAAAGTTTTTTCAGTTTATAAGCTTAAATTAACCATTTAAAGTGATTTTCATAAGGACAATTTAGACATTTTACCAAAAAATTTGAACGGGCCCTGAACCCTTGTAGCTTGATGATTGGTTCCTGGGCCCAGAGCGCCGCTAACAACCACGCCCCACCATAATACCTTTGTTCCCGGAGGTGGATGATGAGCTCACGCGATGGGCACCTTTAACTGCCCAGACCCAGTCTCTGAGCTTCTCCGCTCTCACTACCCTCGATGGTGGAGCTGCCAGGGGGTACTCGGAAATTCCCCAGGTGGATAAGGCAGTTGCGGTGCACCTGTGCCCGCAGATCGCGCCACCTGGCGGAGCTGTCCGAGACTCCCGTCCAAGGCCTATAGGTTTACATTGTCACTGGGGACTAGGGCGTATAGTGCTGCTGGAAAGGCTGCTTCCGCCCTGCATGCCACGGCTCTCCTGCCAGTGCACCAAGCTGTGGCGCTTAACCCTCTGGGGTCTGAGCGTGTTTTGGGCCTTGGAGACGTTTTGACATGCCTTGACATTTGTACTTTTTTCAGTTGCTTAAAAACATATTAATGGCTAAAGTCTGATAACACTGTATTCAGCACAAACTGGGCTAAAATAATATGTGCGCAACATGTGTGTACATGTTTGTATTTTTGAGAAAATAACATTTATGCGTGGTTTTTGAAAAAACTAAATTTTTAAGTCATTGAAATAAGGCCATATAACACATACTAAATATTTGTCCACAAGACTTTTGAGAATTGGATATTGTAGCCTAGAGTTTTTGCTACAAAATGATGTGAAAACCATCCTGATCACTCATTCATACAAAACAATATACTAATTTAACTTTTGTGAGACAGTTTTTGTGTTAAAAAGATCATATGCGAGGAGGCGTGAATGATCATGAATATTGAGGTAATTCACACCTGAGGAGATAAAAGACCCCTTCCCTGGGCCTATCAATGAGGAATGTGACAGAAAGAGAATGAATATGAGGAGACTTAATGATCAAAATCAAGTTTTAAGTTAAAAGAAGTAATCTGACTATACATTTTCTTTACATAAAACTTTACTTAATGTTAACTCTTCCTTACTATCCAGGAGTTTCCTCACCTGTGTATCGTAATGCGCAGTAAAATGAATGACTTTATTTTTAAGACACAGTTGGGGGAGTTTTCCATTTGATTTGATCGTCTCAGCACATTACCGTATGAATGGTGCACTCTGCTGGTGGGTGTGATCACATTTGAGATAATTTATCTGAGCCAGGAAAACTGTGCATCGCTTTGTTTCATACAGATTACATTGCAGGAGAATATTTGTTTTAAATTTGAATTCTTTTATTTAAAAGTAGACATCTTAAGCTTTCTTTAGACATATGTTCCATGTTTGTGTGATAAGTATTCACAGAGTTTCAGTTCATTTTTGTGACGTGTTTCAGAAATATGCTCGAGAACACGGAGACTGCTGAAAGCTCACCCTTTTTATTTTCTTTATTTTACAAAAGCACAAGGTTTTGTTGTTATTGTGAGTGTACACAAATAAAAGTAGACCCTTTATAGTCTCTAATGATGTCTTACACTTATCTGTATGCCCCAAAATGACAGAGTATATTAAGTTGTTTCCGCTGTAATGACGAAAAGATCCAGCAGGACGTGGCGGCACATCCGTCGACCCCAGAGGGTTAAAGAACTGCATGAGTGTAGTTCTGACCCGAGATCGATGCAGGAGCTGCACTTGGCGGCCGATCTCGCCCTCAGGGACCCAAGGAAGGCTTTGAAGCACCCCTGAGACAGGCAACCCAGAAAGTCGGAAACCCGCTACACAGGAGCTGGTAAGAGCACCACTCCTTCCCCTGGTTGAGGGCTGGGTGGAGAATCATTGTTTATCTTTCCTCTCATTTTCAAGAAAAGAGTGCTTTCCTCACTTCGTGGGATACACAAATGGTGTCCACAGGCCTCGTTATCACGACCACCGGGCACCATTCCTTTATGGCAGGTACGGCGCCTCGGATGTATACTTTCACGTCTCGGTTTAAACTCATCACAGACCCTTCATGCCTCACGAGTGAGTGCACGCAGTCGGTGCTGAGCTTCCTGAAGTAATTTATATGAGACTGTTCCAGCACTGGTTTCAGACTCGGGTCACGAGATGGCCATGGCGCCACAGCACATATCGGCCATCATGCCTATCTGCCGCCACTTCTTCAGCTCTTACAGCAAGCGTCCAGGAGCATCAAGTGCAATGGGCATGCAGCTGCTCATTCCTGGACAGGACCATGACTTTTTAGGCATATAAACCACCTCATGTTAATGGCAGTACTGCTTGCACTGCGGAGGCTTTTGCCATTGATCCAGGGCAAGTGTGTGTTGGTCCGGCCGGACAACAAGGTGATGGTGGCATATATAAAACCGCCAAGGCAGCTTACGTCTGAGTCGTATGCCACAACTCGCCCGGTATACCGCTTGCGTACAGAGATTTTCCCCTCCATGATGCGAAAATTTGCACTTCTTTCCCACCCCTGGATTCCTTCCTCCCTAGCCCTGTGGTTCATAACATGGTTCAGCTGTTGTGGTGTTTTTCTATAGGGACACAATGTCAAGTGAGTGACAGAAGGGGAACATCTTGGTTACTGTTGGAACGAGACACTCCTCAGCACCAAACCTGAATGAGTGTCAAATTCCAGCTCATTTTATACCCGTATGTCCGGGGGAGTGGCGTGCAAATTGAACTCGCCAATATTCATTGGCCTTTTCTCAAAGATTGGAGGTGTTTAGGGCTCCCAAGAGCAACCCCTAGTGTCACTACATCGACACAACATGTCGTTCCCTCCATCAGGGAATGGAGGTTACATCAGTAACAGAGATGTTTTTCCTTTAGAATTTCATTGTTTGTTTTTTTGAAAATGTACATTAAGTTAAAATTACTGATTGGAGGATTCAAAATCTTTTTTAATTAAAAGTTTGGAGGTGTTTGGGGCTCCCAAGAGCAACCCCTTGTGTCACTACATCAACACAACATGTCGTTCCCTCCATCAGGGAACGGAGGTTACTTCAGTAACCAAGATGTTTTTCCTTTAGAATTTCATTATTTGTTTTGTTTTTTTAAATGTACAGTACTTTAAAATTACTGATTGGAGGATTCAAAATCTTTTTGAATTCAAAGATTGGAGGTGTTTGGGGCTCCCAATAGCAAGCCCTAGTGTCACTACATCAACAAAACATTTTGTTCCCTCCATCAGGGAACGGAGGTTACAACAGTAACCGAGACGTTTTTCCTTTTCAATTTCATTGTTTTATTGAAAATGTACAGTAATTTAAAATCAGATGATTGCAATATGATTGCAAAAAGTTGGGACAGTCGATTGTTTACCACTGTTAAACATCACCATTTCGTCTAATAACACTTATTAAGCATTTGGCCACAGAATTTTGCCCCATTCATCCGTTATTTAGGTCTTTAGATGCACAATTGTACTGGGTCTTCGTTGCCGTATGGTATGCTTCATAATGCGCCAGACATTCTCAATTGGAGATGGTCAGCTCTTTATCTCTTTGGCCCGGATAACATGACGGCTGTTTTTTGAAAAATGGACTCTTCAGACCAAAAAATAAACCACAGTTCTACTGTCCTACTTTCAATCTAAGATGAGACCAAGGCCAGAGAAGTCGGCAGCACTTCTAGACAGTGTTGATGTAAGGTTTCTGCTTTACTATGCAAAGTCTTAACTTACATCTGTGGATGCAGCTGTGAGTGGTGTTAACTAACAAAGGTTTATTAAAGTTATCCAAAGCCTGTACATATTATCCATTACAGATGAATGTTGTTTTTTTAACCTGTTGATAAGCACGCAGTAGTGACGTCACTCTACTTACATTTAATATATAATTTACCGTCTATAAATGTAATTAATGTTAACAAATTATACAGCTTTTCAAAGGTCTTATCAAAGTGTGTCATAATTCAGTACAGTCCCAGCAACGGTTCTTGAACAAGTTTTGAACAAAGTTGCAAAGTTATATTAGTATTAGCCTATGGTAATTAATGTTATATTTTCTATTCTAAAATAACAAAAATTGGTTTATTAAGTTAATATATAGTATATTTTTACTTGTTGAATACAAATGGGCATAATGCAGACTTATACATGGGTTCCTTAGCACTAACTAGTCGCCTAGCTCAGACAACACAATGGCTGGTCCACTGGTAGTTTTAAATTGATAGTATTGCACATCCCTACCTTTTACCTGCAAATTATATATTAAAGAGTAAAAACAATTGTAATTTCAGTTTTTATATCAAAACATCAAATTGCAATACTTGCTGAATCGCAATATCACAATACATATAGAATCAGCTAGGAAATAATACCGAATCAGGAGGTCTGTGTCAATTACCAGCAGAATTGTCAGTTATTTTAGTGGAGTACCTGTAAATGTAAGTGTAAGTGTAATTCTAGCAGGAAGACTAACAGTTGTATCCAGGTAGCTCCTCGCCAATCATTTATCAGACCTTGCTTTATAAGGCTGCTAAAAATCAGTCACATTGCTGTTTCACTGTGACAACACGGCAACCTCCACCTCCCCACTGCCACCAGAGTCCCATCCTGGATGGGGGTAGGCTGCTCGCCCCCTGCCTCCTATCTCTGGCAGGATCTGACAGTTCAAGTAATAATTTCATCGGACCACCAGGCGGGGCTTATGCAAAAAAGAGACAATACATTGCTGTTTCATTATTATTCATCAAATAATTTAATGCCAACTTAACTTAAGCCTACAAGTTCCCTCTCGAGAGGTCTCTCCTATTGCGTAAGTAGCTTACGCTATGGGAAAACTCCGTTTCTCGAGAAATATTGAAGTCTTTATGTAAAACGCATTACAGCTGCACAGCATACAGCATACAGCAATGAGCGAGGCAGCTCGGTCATTGGCTGTGCTGCGGCAACTTGCTCGAACCAATGACGGGGCGACTCTGAACAGCGACCAATGGTGCGCGCCAGGCTCAGCGCTCAGAGCCCGCCAAGATGGGCGTGGCTAGGGCTATATGTTAGGCGCCCCGTCATGAGAGTTCTTTAGATTTAATCTCCTTCAGCGAAGACCTTCTCTTCGCTGGATCCTCCGGATTGTTGGAGTCTTTTCGCCTGCCGACAAGCCTACAGCAGGACTGCTAAGAGGACGCCGGCGCCTTCAGCCGCCTTCGAAGCCTTCTGCTACGCCATCCGGCGCGCATCACTGATATCCTTTTTTACTTACAAGTGTTCGCCTCTGCGACGCTTTTGATTTAAGTAAAACAGCAATTTTCGAGGCGTTGTTCCAAATGCCTTTAACCTGCGCCTCGTGCAGAGGCCCTCTTCCTGGCTGTTATCTGCACGTTATCTGCACTTGCTGCCTGGGACCTGACCACGCAGAAGCTGCTCTCATTCAGGGCGGATGCCCCGAATGTGACTCCCTGGGCCTCGCCGAGCTGCGCGCTCGCTTTGCCGCCTTCGCCACAAACGAGCCTGCTTCCACCGTGCTGCCGTCTCCTCCGTTCGAGCCGCGCAAGAAAAGGCGCCGCTCACAGAGGCTGCCAGAGCACGCGGAATTCAGTGAAGTCACGCCGGGCCAGTCCCCGCGTGCTTCACCACTACCCAAGATCTCCCCGCCGCCAGTCCATTTCACGCAGGCGGACCAGCACCCCTCCAACAGAGCGGTGGGTCTCGTCTCGTTCGGCGCGTCAGGGGACATCGGTGAAAAGGATGACAGCCTTTCTATTGACGCTGCATCCGACGACTGGCCGGGCTCGGCCTTCGACCCCGCGCTGTCGACATTAGCGGACACGAGCACGGGCACCAGCATGGACTCTGAGATCGTCCACATCCTGTCCAAAGCCGTGGAAGACCTCGGGCTCGACTGGTCTTCTCCGGAAGAACCCGCCCGCAGCCGGCTGGACAAGTGGTTCCTGCAGGGGCGCCGGCAGGCCCCTCGACAGAGACCCTCCCCTTTCTTCCCCGAAGTTCACGACGAACTCACAAAGTCGTGGAAAGCCCCGCACTCTGCTCGCCTGAAGCCTTCTTTCTCTTCCTCGCTCTTCTCGGTGGACGGCGCGAGAAAGAGGCTACGAGGGAACCCCGCCCCTCGAGGAGGCTGTGGCCAACCATCTGTGCCCACCCTCCACCGCTGGATGGAAAGCCAAAGCTTCTCATCCCTCGAAGCCCTGCCGATCTACCTCAGCTCTGCCGGCCACGCATACGCCGCCGCCAAGCTGCGTCAGCGCTTCATTCCATGGCTGTTCTACAAGTTTATCAGGCCAAACTTCTCCGCACCATGGACGAGTCGGGACCTGAACCTGAGGCTTTCAGGACCTGCGCAGCGCCACTGACGTAGCCCTGCGAGCCACAAAGGCCACCGCCCAATCCATCGGCCGGGCCATGGCTAACCTGACTGTCCTTCAGCGCCATCTGTGGCTGATGCTAACAGAGATGAAGGACGCGGATAAGGCGCCATTTCTTGACGCGCCTATCGCTCCAAGCGGCCTGTTCGGACCGGCGGTAAAAGAGTTTGCTGAACGCTTCACTGAAGCTCGGAAGGATTCGCAGGCTATGCGTCACTTCCTGCCCAAGCGTTCCAGCTCGTCTCAGAGCCGCCAGAGACCGCCTCAGCAGCAGCAGCGAGCCAGGGTGGCGCCTCCCGTCTCCCAGCCAAAGAGCAGACCTGAAACGGACGCTCGACACCGCTCGCATTCCGCTAACCGAAGGAAGGCGCCTGAGCAACGGGGTCCTCGGCCCAAGATCGTGCTGAACCCGGAGCCTCGTAAGTCTTCCTAGCAATAGGAAGAAAAAGAGAGAGTGTGTGTCTCGCAAAAGCCGGACCACTCTCTCTAAAACGTGTGAAACATTATCCAGTCCCCTTACAGGCGGATGGAAATGTCTGTACAGCAGTCAATGGGCCAGTCACAGAACTCGCTCACCTGCAATCAAACGCCGTTTTAACGGCAACACACAGAAATCACAAAAAGAGTAATTTTCTGCCTGTGTCACTAAGGGGTCACCTGTCCACACTAAAGTGCGCATTCCCACGTATCAATACTGTCCAAACAGTGCCGAATACTTCCCCAGCTCCAGCTGGACGCACCATATACAGTGAGGAAAATAAGTATTTGAACACCCTGCTATTTTGCAAGTTCTCCCACTTGGAAATCATGGAGGGGTCTGAAATTGTCATCGTAGGTGCATGTCCACTGTGAGAGACATAATCTAAAAAAAAAATCCAGAAATCACAATATATGATTTTTTAACTATTTATTTGTATGATACAGCTGCAAATAAATATTTGAACACCTGTCTATCAGCTAGAATTCTGACCCTCAAAGACCTGTTAGTCTGCCTTTAAAATGTCCACCTCCACTCCATTTATTATCCTAAATTAGATGCACCTGTTTGAGGTCGTTAGCTGCATAAAGACACCTGTCCACCCCATACAATCAGTAAGAATCCAACTACTAACATGTCCAAGACCAAAGAGCTGTCCAAAGACACTAGAGACAAAATTGTACACCTCCACAAGGCTGGAAAGGGCTACGGGAAATTGCCAAGCAGCTTGGTGAAAAAAGGTCCACTGTTGGAGCAATCATTAGAAAATGGAAGAAGCTAAACATGACTGTCAATCTCCCTCGGACTGGGGCTCCATGCAAGATCTCACCTCGTGGGGTCTCAATGATCCTAAGAAAGGTGAGAAATCAGCTCAGAACTACACGGGAGGAGCTGGTCAATGCCCTGAAAAGAGCTGGGACCACCGTTTCCAAGGTTACTGTTGGTAATACACTAAGACGCCACGGTTTGAAATCATGCATGGCACGGAAGGTTCCCCTGCTTAAACCAGCACATGTCAAGGCCCGTCTTAAGTTTGCCAATGACCATTTGGATGATCCAGAGGAGTCATGGGAGAAAGTCATGTGGTCAGATGAGACCAAAATAGAACTTTTTGGTCATAATTCCACTAACCGTGTTTGGAGGAAGAAGAATGATGAGTACCATCCCAAGAACACCATCCCTACTGTGAAGCATGGGGTGGTAGCATCATGCTTTGGGGGTGTTTTTCTGCACATGGGACAGGGCAACTGCACTGTATTAAGGAGAGGATGACTGGGGCCATGTATTGCGAGATTTTGGGGAACAACCTCCTTCCCTCAGTTAGAGCATTGAAGATGGGTCGAGGCTGGGTCTTCCAACATGACAATGACCCGAAGCACACAGCCAGGATAACCAAGGAGTGGCTCTGTAAGAAGCATATCAAGGTTCTGGCGTGGCCTAGCCAGTCTCCAGACCTAAACCCAATAGAGAATCTTTGGAGGGAGCTCAAACTCCGTGTTTCTCAGCAACAGCCCAGAAACCTGACTGATCTAGAGAAGATCTGTGTGGAGGAGTGGGCCAAAATCCCTCCTGCAGTGTGTGCAAACCTGGTGAAAAACTACAGGAAACGTTTGACCTCTGTAATTGCAAACAAAGGCTACTGTACCAAATATTAACATTGATTTTCTCAGGTGTTCAAATACTTATTTGCAGCTGTATCATACAAATAAATAGTTAAAAAATCATACATTGTGATTTCTGGATTTTTTTTTTTAGATTATGTCTCTCACAGTGGACATGCACCTACGATGACAATTTCAGACCCCTCCATGATTTCTAAGTGGGAGAACTTGCAAAATAGCAGGGTGTTCAAATACTTATTTTCCTCACTGTATGTAGATCATGTGCCTATTGTCATGTATGCACCACTACACGCAAGCACTGTTCCCACAGTTATAAACACTTCCCCAGTAAAAGCGGGAAATACTATAAAGGTAGCGCGCGTGCCTGCTGTCCTGCATGCACCCCTACACACACTCATGCATAGCCAAAAACCCCCCGCCGCGAGCGGGAGGCTTTATGAAAGTGGCGCGCGTGCCTACTACGGTATGCACCCCCACCCATAAGCACTGCCCATACAGTTTCAAACAGATCTCTGTCTCATGCCGCAAGCATCACAGATGCGACGCGCGAGCCAAGAAACTCCCCGCTAAGAGCGGGAAGCTTTATGACAGTGGCGCGCGTGCCTATTACGATGTATGCACCCCCACCCGAAAACACTGTCCATACAGTTTCAAACATTTCTCCAGCTCATGCTGCGAGCATTTCGGAGATAACGCGCATGCCTGTAATCTCACATGCACCCCTGCACTTGGCACTCAACAAGGCTGCTCAGCGCACGCCCGCTCCTCTGACAGCTGTAAGCTCAGTGTTAGCACAAGGCAATTTGCCGGTGGGGCCCATACGTCACTGCGACACGCCCCCAGCCAGCATTCAGCCCATATCTGTGCGAGCAAAAGCCTGGGAAAAAATCCCTGACATGCCGAAATGGGTTTTGAACATAATAAAACACGGTTACTCGCTTCAATTCGCTCGCAGACCACCCTGCTTTTCAGCGGTGGTCGAGACGAAAGTGAGGAGAGATGTGTCACATGTTCTACACACCGAGGTGCTCAAACTAATAGAGAAGGGCTATAGAAACTGTTCCTCCCTCTATGAGCTGAGGCAGGTTTTTACAGCCGCTATTTTCTCGTCCGAAAAGGACGGTGGCCTCCGCCCCATCCTAGATCTCAGACATCTGAACAAAGCTTTAATGATTCGCTCGTTCAGAATGTTAACGACCAAACATATCCTCGTGCAAGTTCAGCCCGGGATTGGTTTCTATCAGTGGATTTGAAAGATGCTTACTTTCACATTCGATAGCGCCTCATCACAGGCCTTTTCTGAGATTCAGCTTCGAGGGACAGTCATACCAGTACACAGTACTACCATTCGGCCTATCATTGGCCCCCGTACATTCACGAAATGTATGGACGCAGCACTTTCCCCTGAGACAGCGGGAGTGCGAATACTGAATTACCTCGACGATTGGCTAATCATAGCACAATCAGAGAGTCAGTTAACGACGCACAGATCTTGGATTATCAGCCATCTAGAATGCCTGGGTCTGAGAATCAATTTTGCAAAGAGTGTGCTATCTCCCAGCCAGAATATCTCCTTTCTGGGAATAGTGCTAGACTCAGTGCAGATGACGGCGCGCCTCTCATCAGAGTGCGCGCTCTCTATTCGACGCCTTGCAACATCATTCAGACCGGGCGCGCACGCCCCGTCAAACGATTTCAAAGGATGCTCGGTCTCATGGCCTCGGCATCAGCTGTACTCCAGCTAGGATTGTTGCACA
Organism: Xyrauchen texanus; assembly: GCF_025860055.1. Lineage (NCBI taxonomy): Eukaryota > Metazoa > Chordata > Actinopteri > Cypriniformes > Catostomidae > Xyrauchen > Xyrauchen texanus. The sequence continues at coordinate 16,789,102 of NC_068319.1, read as the reverse complement.
TGCGTCCTCTCCACTGCTGGCTCAAGAGCCGTGTCCCCACTCACGCGTGGCGCTCGGGCCACTTTTTAATCAGAGCACATCACGGCTGTATAAAAGCCCTGACGCCCTGGAAAGCCGTCGACTGGTATCGAACCGGTGTGAGTCTGGGCGTGAACACACGGAGAAAAATGATCATGACAGATGCCTCCAAAATAGGATGGGGGGCCCTTTACGAGGGCAGGCCTGTCTCCGGCTTTTGGTCAAACCCGGAAAAGCGCCTATATATAAACTGTCTGGAAATGAAAGCGGTCGCCTTGGCTCTCAGAGCCCTGCTTCCGTACCTGAAAAACGAACACGTCCTGGTCCGAACGGACAACATGACGGTAGTATTGTATATAAATCGCCAGGGTGGACTCAGGTCGAGCTCCCTGCACTCTATGGCCAGGGAGCTCATCTCATGGTCACAGCACCACTTGCGCTCGCTGAGAGCAGCGCATGTGCCAGGCGTCCTGAACCAGGGAGCGGACATGCTGTCCAGGAGAGCGGACATGCTTCTCCCAGGAGAATGGTCTCTCCACCCCCTGACAGTTCAGTGGTTATGGCAAACCTTTGGCAAGGTGGAGGTCGACCACTTCGCCTCCAGGGAAAATGCGCACTGCCCCCTTTTCTTCTCAAGAGCACGGACGCGCTCGCCCAAGTCTGGCCGAGCCGCCCCTTGTATGCTTTTCCCCCGATCGCGATGCTACCTCAGGTCATCAGTCGGATCAGGGAAGTGAAATGTGCAGTGCTCCTGGTAGCTCCTCTCTGGAAAAACCAGACGTGGTTTCCAGAACTGATGCAGATGATGCAATCTGCCCCATGGCCGATTCCGCTGAGGCTAGACCTCCTCAGGCAGGCCAACGGAATGATTCTTCATCCCCGCCCCGATCTGTGGGCCCTCCATGCATGGCCCCTCAACGGGTTCCCGAGAACCTCCCCAGTGGAGTTTTGAGAACCATCACGGAGGCACGAGCGCCCTCTACGAGACGCTTATATGCCCAAAAGTGGAAAGTGTTCAGTGACTGGTGTGATACCAAGAGCTTGAACCCCAAATCGTGCGAGATACCAAGTGTACTCGCCTTTTTGCAAGAGCTGCTGGAGGCGGGCCGCACACCCTCCACGCTCAAAGTCTATGTGGCTGCCATAGCGGCGTCACACAATCCTGATAAAGGACGTTCATTAGGAAAAACGACCTAATCATTCGTTTCCTAAGAGGCGTAGGAGGATGAACCCCCTCGCCCCCTCGGTGTCGATCTGGGACCTGGCCACGGTCCTGGACGCACTCAAGAGTGCCCCGTTCGAACCTCTCCGAAGCGTGCACCTTAAACAGCTCTCACTCAAAACTGCGCTCTTGCTGGCGCTCGCCTCAGTCAAGAGAGTGGGCGACCTGCACGCGCTGTCATCAAGCGCTGCTTGCCTGGAATTTGGACCTAACGACTGAAGAGTTGTCCTTAGGCCAAAGCACGGTTATATTCCTAAAGTGCTCTCCACACCCTTCAGAGTACAGGTGATATCTCTGGCAGCGTTATCGTCCCCAACGGACGAAAGCGACGCTAATTTACTCTGCCCGGTCAGGGCGCTCAGAGTATATTTGGAACGTTCTGCCCCGTTCAGACAGACGGAACAATTATTCGTATGCTTTGGCGGCCGCACTAAAGGTCTCGCAGTTTCAAAGCAAAGAATATCGCGCTGGATAGTGGATGCTATAGCGCTGGCTTATGAAGCCAAGGGCCTTCAATGCCCCTTAGGCGTCAGAGCTCACTCTACGAGGAGCATGGCCTCCTCGTGGGCGTGGTCGAGTGGGATACCTATTAGTGTTGTCAAAATATTCGGTACTTCGGTACCAAGTCAGTACTAAAAAAAAAAAACGTCTCGGTACCAAGTACCAGTGGTACCGAGTACCCGGTCAAAGTTTGCGCATGCACGCACGAAGCGCGTGAAGTTGCGTCCTCCTCATGAAAGCATTGAGACATGGCGACCGCCGGCGCTGTTGTGGTGACTGCTCTTGTTGATAAGAAAGGAGGAAAGAGCCATGTGTGGAAATATTTCGGATTTGCGGCTGATGACGAGGGGAACATCATAGATCATCAAAAACCAATTTGCAAACGATGTCATCGAAGTTTCCTCTCAAAAGCAGGAAACACATCAAACTTGATAAAACACCTTAAAGACCGACACCCGGATCTAATGAAAGAGTTCAAGCAGGTAAGTTTCAAATTAATTTCAAATTTAGAGGTTCTGTTTTGAGTTATATACCATATTTTAATTTGAATGTCGGATTGAAATAAACACAATGTTAGCCGTGTAGTAAATCATTAGCATAACGTTACGTGGTGCAGCTAACGCAAATATAATGAGTGTTAGAATTAAGCTTCTTTATTAACTATTTAAAGCTACTATACATTTTATTAGGGTTAAAAAAAAAACAGGAGGACATGAAGTTTTTTTTTAAATGACACACCAGAAGTTTTTTTAAATGACCTTTTAATTTATAAAAATGTTTAAGTTTATAAATATAACACTGAGTGTTTATTCAGTCATGGCTTATTGTTGTGTTTTTTAGGTGTGTAATTTATTTTCATTTATTAGTTGTGGAAAAACTTGAAACACAATTTTAAATAAGTATAAAGAATGGCATTGTTTACCTTTATTAATAAAAATAGTGTGTTGTTCAATTAGCATGTTTTTGTGTTTTGCTTTGGTACCGAGAACCATGGATTTTTTCTTGTAAATTTAGTCTAAATTAAACTTTGGTTTGGTACCGAAATTGGTAACGAGAACCGTGGATTTTCACTGGTATCGGTACCGAATACTGAAATTTTGGTACCGTGACAACACTAATACCCATTGAAGATATTTGTGCGGCAGCAGGCTGGGCCTCGCCTTCGACATTTATCAGGTTTTATAACCTACAGGTCCCCTCATTGCATTCCAACATTCTATCAGCCTGACTATAGAATGGACTGGAGTATGTATATGCTGAGCATTATCTCCTCCCTTATAGGTCCGTCTCTGACTGACTTAGAGGATTTTTTATGCATATCAATACTTAGAAAAATCAGTACATAAGTTATGTGCTTGTGTTTTTACAATGAGCGCCCCACCATGGACCTCCTTGAGGCAAAGGCGCTCTGTATTTTCCCATTATATAGCTCGCCTTTGGCCGGCTTGTTGGATAATCACTTTGCTTTAAGGCTCAGGCATCCGCCTCTGGCTTTATAGAGTGAAGTCAGCACGCACTGCGTTTTGCATGGTGTTCCCATAGCGTAAGCTACTTACGCAATAGGAGAGACCTCTCGAGAGGGAACGACTCGGTTACTAACGTAACCTCGGTTCCCTGAGAGGAGGGAACAAGTATTGCGTAAGTAGCTTACGCTATGGGAAAACTCCGTTTCTCGAGAAATATTGAAGTCTTTATGTAAAACGCATTGCAGCTGCACAGCATACAGCAATGAGCGAGGCAGCTCGGTCATTGGCTGTGCTGCGGCAACTTGCTCGAACCAATGACGGGGCGACTCTGAACGCGCGACCAATGGGCGCGCGCTTCGCGCTCGCTAAGATGGCCGTGGCTAGGGCTATATATTAGGCGCCCCGTCATGAGAGTTCTTTAGGTTCAATCGACTGAAGCGAACTGACCAAGCACAAGCACGGCAGCTTACGCAATACTCGTTCCCTCCTCTCAGGGAACCGAGGTTACGTTAGTAACCGAGTCGTTTTTCTTATAGAACTGAGCTTCAGAGATGTGTGTGCTTCTCTTCTGTGACACTTTATGTTGATGTTAGGTTTATGTACAAAAAAAGTTCAGTGAACAGCATACAGAGATGCTGCAGAGATTTAAAATAAAAAACAATGAAGTATTTTTAAGACCTTTTTTAAAACTTATAAAAATGTATAAATAAAACTAAAAAACTAATAAAATTAATTCTGTATGTCCATACCAGATCATATTAAAATTGTTTACATTTTAATTATGTACCAATATATCAACACATCTGAACTAGAGGTCCACCGATATTGGATTTTGCTGATACAATAATGTGTTTAGTAAAGGCGATAAATGATAAATTGGCCAATAGCTTTTAAAATGTATATATTGAATGTGTTAAAAATTATCTTAGTATTTTCTTACTGTGACAGGCACAGACAAAGATGCAACAAGAAACTAAAATCACAATAATAACCAGAACAAATATTTGGTGCAAACAAGTTGAAAATACACAGTGGAATCTTATTTTGAAATGTCTGTACTCCCAGTTGCTCACACAAACAGATAAGGTAAATAAAATATGCACCTTTACAATAATTTACAACATATTACTTTATACAGATGAAAAAAAAAACATTGTTCTAAAAAAAAAATATCAGTAATTAAATGATTTTGAACCGCTCTGAAACCGCTGGTAACAATGTATCATGAGCTACCCACGTGCTTGGAGAATGTTCATCATTGCTGTGTCTTCACTTTGAAGTGGAGTGCATACAGACTATAGATTTATTTCATTAAATCACAGCCTTTTGCAGTGATATATAATTTTTTATTATTATTATTATTATTAACACATTCGAATAAAATTTACCATTAAAGCTCACTTCATAGGTCTGCACACAAGAACAGTAAATTTAGAGGACAATGAACGCTCGTTGTTCATGCGCATGACATTCTCCAGATCTCAGTTGATTAACAGAAGAGGACTGGCTAGCCTAACACATAGCAAATGAGTACGATTAAATGGCTTTAATGCACCACACCTTAATAATTATAGAATTTCTCAAAAGAATATCTACTATTGTCTAGTACAATGGACATAAAGCAAGTTCAAGATGCAAAAAACATATAAATTCTTAAAATAAATGTAAGACTATTCCAACCATTGTGCACAACCACGTCAGCACCACCTGCCCCTAACATAGAGCCACCAGAGAAGTTGAATTGACACTGACTTTATAATTCTCTTTACAGCTAAACCTGAAAAAGGATAAATACAATCACCCTGACCAACCTGAGCCCAACCTTTCTCCTCTGTGCTTTCATCTCTTTTCTCTCAACTTTTATCCCCAGCCTATAATTTAACCTGAGATGTAGCATACTCAAGGTCACAGTGCTGTTGTGTTGAATCAGTCATAGGTGAAAGTGTAGTGAAATAAAGCACAATGTGGGATTCCTTTATCAGTGAAAACAGAAGGGTTATTTTATTTATCTATTTATTTTTGAGCAAACACTTTATTATAATTGAAACTTGAAACCATTTATTTTATGTATGTGTATGTGTAATAGAAAGTCTCCCTTTTGAAAATAAAATAAATAGAAAAAATAAGAAAGCTAACAGAATTATAATAAACAGAATAATAAACATGATAAAAAAATTGCATGTAACTATAACATGTTATATAACTAAAGCATGTTAGCACAGCATGTTAAATTAACTACTAAATGAAAAATAACATCAGCTGTGTGAGCTTTTAAAGTAATGTCCTATGATTATTAACAGTTAATATATACTGCTTTTCAACTGCTTTTGCTTCAGGACAGTTTTCCAGTACAAGGACATGCTTCAAGTGACATTATTTTTGTTGTTGATGTCAAAATCTACAGGAAGTTTTCTCTCCCCCTTTTAAAAATTGAGGAGCATATTTACTTATATGGGCCCATTATTATCCCATTTGTTACCTAATATTAAATATTTATACACATATTACACAGAAGGAAAAGCTCTTCATTACCATGGTTAGGTCAGTGTGCTAGTCTTAAACAATAGTAATAATAATAATAATAAATTAATGTATTTATGAAAAATAAATACTAGCTGAAACACATCTTGAAACTTTAACTACAACTGCCACTGTTGATATAAAATGAGGTCTAATAGATTCTACCTTTAGATTATTTCATATGAAACTAGAACATTTTGTCAAAATATAATAGTCACTTTTACTCATGTAAAATCCTGAAACAAATTTGTAAAGGTGATGGTGCGTACATTGTATTTATTGATTTTTTTTGGCGCATAGCACAGTGTTGCTTTTTTCACTCGCAAACGTGCAGATGAGAAGTCTTTAGCTGTTCACAAAATTATCATTAAATCTGCCTCGACAGGTAAATACTTGATCACTTGGGCGGCCGCCGAAATATCTTCAATGGGAGAAGTTACCATGGCATTGTTATTTCCCTGCTGTCCGAATAGACCAGTTGAGAAACACTGCTTTAACTCACACACACACTCATGTCAGACCCCCTCGCCTCGCTTCTCTCTGACATCTGCTGCGTGTGTTTGTGTGGCGCAAGTTGACGAGTCTGACAGACAGTCCAGAAGGAATGGAGATGCGCACGCGCATGTGAGAATCTCCGTCCGGTTGCATTTTTTTCTCAATACCGTAGATAAGCAAATGTACATGTATGATAACAGTCAATTTTCAAACCGTGGTATACCGTGAAACCGGTATACCACTGCAACCCTAGTGTGCACATAAGAGTGATTTGTGTTATTGTATTATTTTTAAAGGGGCAGAATGTTAATATTCTCACTCTTTATATATTAATTATATTAATATTCTCTTTCTCTCTTTCAGTGTTAAATATCAAAATAGTGCAATGACAAATGACAGCTGAAAATCAGGAACTAATATGTGATGAGTCTGTGTTTGTGACTGAATGTATAATATGTGTGTGACAGAGAGAGACAAAGTAATCTAGTCTGACGTGACATTAATACACCCATGTGACATGAATAAATTCAAGTTGCAAAGTAAGGGAGTAAAGAACAGTCATGCCTTTCATTTTCACACATCCGCAGTCTTTACATTCAGTACATTCCACAGTCAAGATGATACTCACATTTCATGGAAAAGAATAGCATTTAAGGAGAGAAAAATAGTGAGAAAAAGAGAGACATTAAGAGGAAAAGAAAGATGGAAATGACTCTGTTCCTGCTTTCTCCTTTGATGACAAATTTGGAGAAGTAGTTACAATGTGAAGGCAAACCTGTCAAGGAAAGCTAGGAAAAACAAGTCTTGGAGAGAGAACAGAAGGCTTATTCCATGAACAAGGCTCATTACAGATGCACTGGAACAGGGTCAGAGAAGGTAACAGAACCCTTGGTGTACAGTGTAAAATAATACATGCATGCCCTGTTCACGTGTCAAACTCTTTATGCTCAGAAAAAGAAGCGCTACAGCTGTTATAAATGCAAAACTCTTAGTTCACCATGTCCATGAGACAGAAAATTAAGCTGATTCATCAGCGGAAATCCACTCATTCAATCCATTTTGAGTGACAGGTCTGTGCAAATCCATGTTTTTCAGACAACTGCCAGTCTTTAGGCTGTAAGTCGTTTGACCAGCGTTTCATTGTGAGTCAAACGCTGTCCGCGGTGCTGAAAATTCTAATTTCTGTCATGTCACAGTATAAATGTTAACAGTGGACTCCAAATAAGATTTTCAGGATTAAAGAACAACATTTCAATTGAAAAAAGAGACAGATTAATAACATTTAATGTTGTTTCTAGTGTGATTAAATTAATGAGTAATTGCAATTTATTGACATTCATATTAACCTCTCCAGATATCAAAACACAAGAAGCCGAGCTGACAAAGAAGTGCACATGATTATTATGTGTTTAGCCTTCTATCATACCCAAAAGTAGAGATAGATGGGTGATTCCAGCAAAACCTGTCCAGAAAATGTCCTGGTCCTATTTTACCCCAAAATCAAAAGAAGTAAATAAGAAATTATATTTTGCAAAGAAAATTAAGCCTATTTTAAGGGCCATTAAGATTTTTTTACATTGTTAGACTATTTATTATTATTTGAATTCAAAGTGAAGAAGTACATATTATTTAAAATATAAAGTGTGTGTGTGTGTGTGTATATATATATATATATATATATATATATATATATATATATACACACACACACACAACCGGTCAAACTTTTTTAAACACTTATTCTTTATTTTATTTTATTTAATTATTATTTTTTCACATTTTAGATTAATAGTAAAGTTATCAAAGCTTTGGAATAACATAAATGGAACTATGGGAATTATGTTGTGACAAAAAAATCCAAAATAAAATCAAAATTGTGTTATATTTTAGCATCTTCCATGTAGCCACCCTTTGCCTAGCATTTGCTGAAATGTACTCTTGACATTTTCTCAACTTCTTGAGGTATCGCCCTGGGATGCTTATTGAACAGTATTGAAGGGGTTCCCATCTATGTTGGGCACTTATTGGCTGCTTTTCTATATTATTTGGTCCACGTCATCAATTTAGTTTTATAATGAAATAAATTAATATGGTGGCACAATTATATTTTTGTCTACAAAATAATTTTAAACATTTAAGCATACACATTCATATCAAAAGATTTTTAAGATCATGAGAAACTTTCAGTCAAGTGTTTCAAAACTTTTGACCGGTAGTGTGTGTATATATTTATACAGTGGGTACGGAAAGTATTCAGACCCCCTTAAATTTTTCACTCTTTGTTATATTGCAGCCATTTGCTAAAATCATTTAAGTTCATTTTTTTTCCTCATTATTGTACACGCAGCACCCCATATTGACAGAAAAACACAGAATTGTTGACATTTTTGCACATTTATTAAAAAAGAAAAACTGAAATATCACATGGTCCTAAGTATTCAGTCCCTTTGCTGTGACACTCATATATTTAAGATGGTTCTACACCTTCATTTGAGTCCAGCTGTGTTTGATTATACTGATTGGACTTGATTAGGAAAGCCACACACCTGTCTATATAAGACCTTACAGCTAACAGTGCATGTAAGAGCAAATGAGAATCATGAGGTCAAAGGAACTGCCTGAAGAGCTCAGAGACAGAATTGTGGCAAGGCACAGATCTGGCCAAGGTTACAAAAAATGTCTGCTGCCCTTAAGGTTCATAAGAGCACAGTGGCCTCCATAATCCTTAAATGGAAGACGTTTGGGACGACCAGAACCCTTCCTAGAGCTGGCCGTCCGGCCAAACTGAGCTATCGGGGGAGAAGAGCCTTGGTGAGAGAGGTAAAGAAGAACCCAAAGATCACTGTGGCTGAGCTCCAGAGATGCAGTCGGGAGATGGGAGAAAGTTGTAGTAAGTCAACCATCACTGCAGCCATCCACCAGTCGGGGCTTTATGTCAGAGTGGCCCGACGAAAGCCTCTCCTCAGTGCAAGACACATGAAAGCCTGCATGGAGTTTGCTAAAAAACACCTGAAGGACTCCAAGATGGTGATAAATAAGATTCTCTGGTCTGATGAGACCAAGATAGAACTTTTTGGCCTTAATTCTAAGCGGTGTGTGGAGAAAACCAGGCACTGCTCATCACCTGTCCAATACAGTCTCAACAGTGAAGCATGGTGGTGGCAGCATCATGCTGTGGGGGTGTATTTCAGCTGCAGGGACAGGACGACTGGTTGCAATCGAGGGAAAGATGAATGCAGCCAAGTACAGGGATATCCTGGACGAAAACCTTCTCCAGAGTGCTCTGGACCTCAGACTGGGCCGAAGGTTCACCTTCCAACAAGACAATGACCCTAAGCACACCGCTAAAATAACGAAGGAGTGGCTTCACAACAACTCCGTGACTGTTCTTGAATGGCCCAGCCAGAGCCCTGACTTGAACCCAATTGAGCATCTCTGGAGAGACCTGAAAATGGCTGTCCACCAACGTTTACCATCCAACCTGACAGAACTGGAGAGGATCTGCAAGGAGGAATGGCAGAGGATACCCAAATCCAGATGTGAAAAACTTCAAAAAGACTCATGGCTGTATTAGATCAAAAGGGTGCTTCTACTAAATACTGAACAAAGGGTCTGAATACTTAGGACCATGTGATATTTCAGTTTTTCTTTTTTAATAAATGTGCAAAAATGTCAACAATTCTGTGTTTTTCTGTCAATATGGGGTGCTGTGTGTACAATAATGAGGAAAAAAAATGAACCTAAATGATTTTAGCAAATGGCTGCACTATAACAAAGAGTGAAAAATGTAAGGGGTCTGAATACTTTCCGTACCCACTGTATATATATATATATATATATATATATATATATATATATATATATAGTAATGTCTTTCATTTCACTAATTTTAATTTAAAAATAAGTGTACAACTGCAGCTTTATTACTATAAAACATGTATGTGTAAACAGTAAAACTACCAGACGTGTAAAACTGTAAAAATGTACGTGCCAAAACACATGCCAACTCAACATGGCTCGGACATGCCACAGTTTGGTTTGCAACATTTACATGCTCTTCTTGTTAAATCAAACATTAGGAGAAAACGTCACTTATAATATTTTTGTTCAAAGTACAACTTCTTGATTTGGCCTTTTTAAAGAATGAAAGCCAATCCATGCATAATTAGAGGGAACTAAACTTTTGATGGAAACTACCTACCTTGCAGAGCATGGCATATGGTTCAATTGGAACTTAATTCAACTTAAAGTTCACAGAAGTTTAATTACTAATATAGGAGAATGCCCTTGTGCAACTTCGCACGCAGCCAAATGTATGTGCTCATTAGCACTGAATCTGCACTGCTGGTCATAATTGATAAAAGCTGATACCACATTGAACCCTCTACCACATATGATTAAGGACAAAAAGAGCAAAATAATTCATTCAGAAAATGGTAAAGCACTGAGAATAAATTCCAACCCTTGTGGTTGACAAAACATCTTTCCTTGGTCACAGTTTTTCAACAATTAATTACAATGAGTAAAAATGTAACACGTAATTGTTTCCGTACGCGAGAAGATGCACTATCCACTATGCCAACAGCATTTGTTTTAGCAATTCAGCATAAAAAAAATAAGAATTCACAAAACTCAATTCCAAAGCATAAATTTAAGCGACCCACTTAGGGACTATCTGATGGGATGAACAACAGTAGACGAGGGGCGTATTCGGATAGCTGATTTGAAAACATTGTTAATTTTTGCAATTAACTTTGGTGGTGCTAGTGTGGTAATTACATCATCTTTAAAGGCAGACAATATTCAACAAGTCAAGAATGTCAAAAAATGATGTACCAATATTAAGGTTTAGGGCAGTTCTCACTTGTAATTATGTCCTCCTTGCCAAGTATCAAATTAGAAAGAAAGAAAGAAAGAAAGAAAGAAGAAAAAAAAAAACATAATAACCCACAAAGACTTTCAAGCCTTTATATAATATCTCCACACTTTTTGTCAAAACAAAGCCTACAAATAATAATAACAATAATACAAAGAAAAACAACACTGTTTCTTCCATTAAGATGGGAAGTGGTTAGTGGGTGAGTGTGGGAAAATTAGATGTAGGCTCTTTACCCGAAGGATACATTCTGATTCCAGAGGGGAAATTTAAGCTGCCTTTGATCACAAGCTTTTATCTTTTAAAAAGTTGTAAACAGTGAGGAGTGTAGCAAAAAATATTTCTTTGTATGTTTCTTCCACCCTCATCATGTCAAAGGTTTAAAAACTTACTGATGCTGACCTCATCTGTCCTACAACTATCAGGATCTATAATGACCACAATAAATATTCATACATTTATTACAATATGAAGCAGGGAGAAGAACTTGGGACCTGCCAAATGTCAGAGGAACCAGTTTTCAGTTCCTTTGAAGTAGGACATATTCACAGGGTCATTTCATACAAGCTAGAATATGGAAATCACATTGTAGGCTTGTTGCAATTTTTTGCAAATGCAGTTGAGGATGGTGAAATATTTTGTGTTGCTTTATTTTATGGCTTCCACATTGTGGCAGGGGCCCAGTCCTTCGGGATATTGGAACTAGGAATGATGAAAAACTGGACTGAGGCCCACATGGAACACCAGGGGCTAATCTTAATTGGTACCCTGAAGGATGTACTCTTAGTGGCATCAAATGACAAGCACTACTATTGTGCCCTTAAGCCATGGTCTGTATGTGTTCCCTTTTTCCAAAGAAATTGTATGTTCTGTGCTGTCTCTGTGATTTCTATACTACATGAACGTTACTACGCTAATTTGAGCTGTGCTCTGACACGTCATGTGGCGTTGGTTATATGTGATCAATCCAGGTTTAAATGTAACTTAGGTCATTTCCAGATCCCACACTGTTTTCTGTCACTTCAAAAGCAATCCAGTAGATAGATACAGTAGCATGCAAATGTTTGGGCACTCCTGGTCAAAAGTTCTGTTGCTGTGAATAGTTAAGTGAGTTGAAGATGAACTGATCTCCAAAATAAATAAAGTTAAAGATGAAACATTCTTTTCAAAATTTTTAATTTGCAATATTAGTGTATTATTTTTATTTTGTACAATTTTAGAGTGAAAAAAGTAATGCTGCACTGTACAAATGTTTGGGCGCCCAAAGAGATTTGAGCTCTCAGATAACTTTTACCAAGGTCACAGACCTTAATTAGCTTGTTAGGGCTATGGCTTGTTCACAATCATCATTTGAAAAGGCCAGGTGATACAAATTTCAAAGTTTTTTACATACTCTGACTCCTCAAATCTTGTCCCAACAATCAGCAGTCATGGGCTCCTCTAAGCAGCTGCCTAGCACTCTGAAAATTTTAAATAATTGATGCCCACAAAGCAGGAGAAGGCTATAAGAAGATAGCAAAGCGTTTTTAGGTAGCCATTTCCTCAGTTCGTAATGTAATTAGGAAATGGCAGTTAACAGGAATGGTGGAGGTCTGGAAGACCAAGAAAACTTTCAGAGAGAACTCCTCGTAGGAGTGCTAGAAAGGCAAATCAAAACCTGCGAAAGACCTTAAGGAAGATTTAGAAGACTCTGGAGTAGTGGTGCACTGTTCTACTGTACAGCGACACCTGCAAAATATGACCTTCATGGAAGAGTCATGAGAAGAATACCTTTTCTGCATCCTCACCACAAATTTCAGAGGAAATGAATATCTAAACAAGCCTGATGCATTTGAGAAAGAAGTCCTGTGGACTGATGAAGTTCAAATATAACTTTTTGGCTGCAATGAGCAAAGGTATGTTTGGAGAAAAAAGTGTGCAGAATTTCATGAAAAGAACACCTCTCCAACTGTAAAGCACGGGGGTGGATCGATCATGCTTTGGGCTTGTGTTGATGCCAGTGGCACAGGGAAACATTTATCTGGTAGAGGAAAGAATGGATTAAATTAAATACCAGCAAATTCTGGAAGCAAACATCACACCATCAGTAAAAAAGCTGAAGATGCAAAGAGGATTGCTTCTACAACAGGATAATGATCCTAAACACACCTCAAAATCCACAATGGACTACCTCAAGAGGCGCAAGCTTAAGGTGTTAACATGGCCCTCATAGTCCCCTGACCTAAACATCATCGAAAATCTGTGGATAGACCTGAAAAGGGCAGTGCATGCAAGATGGCCCAAGAATCTCACAGAACTAGAAGACTTTTGCAATGAAGAATGGTCAAAAATCCCCCAAACAAGAATTGAAAGAGATTTAGCTGGCTACAAAAAGCTTTTACAAGCTGGCACACTTGCCAAGGGGTGTTACTAAGTACTGACCATGCTGGGTTCCCAAACTTTTACTTTGGGCCCTTTTCTTTTTTGTTCTTTTGAAAGTAAAATTGCTTAAAATATTAAAGAAATATGTCATCTTTAACTTTATGCCTTTTGGAAATCAGGCCATCTTTTGCTTGCTTAGCTATTCACAACAACAGAAATTTTGATCAGGGGTGCCAAAAATGTGCATGCCACTATAGATAGATAGATCTTTCAATCTAATTAAATCTTTGATCAAATAAAAATTTGCCTTCATGAAATTCAGATTGTGTGCCTCAGCCCACAATTCCCAACAATCAAATGATGTAGAGCTTTGCATTCTTATCACTGGTTTTAGGGGGTAGAATGGTGGATTTATTTAAACCAAAGTGCTCAAATCCTGCATGTATGCATACATAAATGGATCTCGAAAATCTTGACATACAGCACTTTTTGCTGGTTTTCAGGCTTCTGAAATTAGGTGGGATGAGGGTGAAGATCATTGTTATGCCACAGCCTGGCTGTTCAGGGGAATTCTGTTTAATCTGTTTCCAAGGTAGAATCAGCATGCAGCATTTAAAGGAGAGCATTTGCCTAGAGAGCAAAGTAAACTTTGCAAAGCCGCACAACCCCACAGCATGAATTCATTTCTGTGAAATTTAACATGCTTTATCTTACTGAGCTGGGAGGTGTTAAATGAGGAGTGAGAGACCTGGCTTGCCAGCCAACTGAAAGATGGAGGTTTACCTGCTGGGGGTGGGAGTGAGCAGCATCTAGATGCTATCTGAGGTTGCAATCCTGATTTCCTAAAAATTTGCTTGTAAGCATGACACTTAAGACCACACCGAGTGGCTTCAGGACAACTGTTACTGCATGATGTCTGGAAAAAAGTGTCTGCTGAAAGATAAATCCTGAGATGACAACGTCATTGTCCATTGGGAATCAGGAATGCTTCAGTTAAATTTGACAGAAACCGAAAGAGTGGACATATTTTCATTTCACGACATTCAAATGTAAGCATCTTTCGAAAAGTCTAAAAAAGATAGGGCACACTGAGCTGGTGTCATGAGAACAGACGGGCGGAGACAAATAGATACTGCTGTAAACCTAACATCAAGTAAATCTGAAATTGATGCCAAACCGTTTTATTATTTGAACCTCTGGCAGAGCAAAACAAGCACTGATTACAACTGGAATGGTGAAGCTTTTCTTTCCTCCCGTTAAATTTCTAATTCTTCCCTGGGCAATGACATTTGTTGGTACATCAGAATGGGCAAACTAGACATAAAAAAGGAGTGAAAGAAGAAACAAAGGACAACTACAAAGTAGTGCTGTGCGATATGGCCAAAATCATATTGATATCGATATTTATCACTATATACTTTTTTTTTTTGATGCAAGAAAAGAAAAAAAATTCTAAACAGTCAAAATAGTCTCTACAAAACTGCACAGGGGGTCCAAAGACGGCCAAAGCAGTGAGGTCTGCGGGATTTTTTACCAATTGTACCGTCTTTTACCGTTTATCAATTGATAATCAATTGTTGCTCTGAAGCATAGTGACAGGAGTCCAGTATTTGTTGGAATATTTTACATTGAAATGAAATATTTTTTATATTTCTTTAGATTAAGATACCCAAGTATGGGGCATAGAAGCCCTTGTGACTGTGGAATGATGCTGAATGTTGGTTCAGGGGTGTCCCGAGAGAAAATTTTGAAAAAGTTTTTTTTTTTATTTTAAAAACATTTGTATATTTTCATTAAAGTGAGAGACTAGTCTACAAACTAGTAATTTTAATCTTTCCTTATCCATTCCAAACATCTAATTAATTTTCACAAAATTAGAACTGAAATCGATTTGTTTATTTGATTTGTTTATTATTAAAGATTCATAACATGCTGATTAATAAAAATAAATTTAGAAGGGAAAAACGTTATGGTCTAAAAGGTGCTTTGAAACCACGTTAAATCATGCAGCGTTTCATGTCTACACACATCTAGGGAAAAGAGGCAATGCGTGCGGAGCGGGACAGGGCAGAAATGATGCATGTTTGCTGCTAGAGAACAATATTAAAGATTACAGCGCAGAAAGAACAGAGCTTTTGTCCACATCACTGTTGTTCTGTCGCGCTCTTCACTAGAGACGATGAGAGGGCGCAACCGTTGTCATGAAGTCTTGTGGTGCGGATGGAATCAATCCGGTGTCCAACATAACCTAATTGTTAGCAAGGCAGCTAGCATTAGCAAGTTCATCCAGTCTGACCCTACGTTACCACTGGCGCGTTGTGAGCGAAGCTGAGAGCGTTTTCAATTAATTCCTAAGAAAGCCGAGCGTCATGCTCGCAAGGTGGATCGTAGCATTGGCAGCGGTGCGGAGCAAGCTCTCACCTAGAGCTGTGAGCGCCTTTGAGTAGATTTCGTCCGCCCCAGTGGAAACGCAGCCAGAGAAAGCCGAACTGCTTGTGTTTTAACGACACACAGTAAATATCGAAAATTCCTCAAAAGCTTATCGTGGATTTTGTTTATCGTGATATATATCGATATCGTTTCATCACCCAGCCCTACAACATAGTTCTATTACAGCCGTGAATTTACTTGTGACCGGCTATCAGCTTTGCACATTTTTCAAGTGCCTGTATATACCCTTACATCTACTGCACATATCTGTACATATATTATTCTGTCTCCAGCCTATAATTTGTTTCTATACATATTATATTTATACTTTATTTTATTATTCTGTGTCTTGCTGTCATATTTCTGTGTGTACTGGAAGATCGAAAACAAATTCCTTGAACGTGTGAGCTAAATAAATCTTCTTAATTTGAATCGGAGAAGCACGGCCGGCTACGCAATACTCGTTCCCTCATCTAGAGAGAACCGAGGTTACGTTAGGTAACCGATTCGTTCTCTTACGAGAGGTTCTCTCGTATTGCGTAAGCTAGCTTACGCTAAGGGAACCCAGTCAACGGCGTGCGCGCCAAGCATCCACTGCATGAGCCCCAGGGGTGGGGGTTCGAAAGGGGGGGCTTTCATAGTTTCGAGAACTATAGAAAGATCCCAGATAGGAACCGATGGGGGGCGCAGGGGGTTCATCCTTCTAGCTCCCTTGAGGAAGCGGATGACCAGCTCGTTTTTTTCCCAGTGACTGGCTGTGCAGGGGTTCGGCGAACGCCGCGACGGCCGCCACATACACTTTCAGCGTGGATGGGGATCTGCCCTTATCCAGCAGCTCTTGTAAAACCACGAGCAGCGACGACACCCACACATGTCCGTGGGTCCAGGTCTCTGTCGGTGCACCATTTTGAAAACACAGACCATTTTGACGCATAGAGTCTTCTCGTGGAAGGGGCTCTAGCATGTATGATGGTGTTTATTACCCCTTCTGGCAGAGCGACGGGTAGTCGTTGATACCCACGCGTGCAGCACCCAGCGCTCTGGGTGGGGATGCCAGATCGTGCCGTGAGCTTGAGAGAGGAGATCTGCTCTCACTAGGATGGGCCACGGCGCTGTCAGTGACAGCTGCGTAAGCTCCGGGAACCATGTCTGATTCTCACAACGCGGGGCTATGAGGAGCACCGAGTGACGCGTTTCCCTGATCCTCTGCATTACCTGTGGCAATAGCGAGACAGGAGGGAAGGCGTAAAGCGGGCAGTTGGGCCAGTCCTGGGCCAGCGCGTCCTCGCTTTTCGAGAAAAATATTGGGCAGTGAGAGTTCTCTTCTGATGCAAAGAGGTCTATCTCTGCTCTGCCGAATATGCGCCATAACTTCTGGACTGTTTGAGCGTGCAGGGACCATTCCCTTGGAGGAATATTGTCTCTGGACAGTCTGTCTGGGCCGTTGTTCAGGTGGCCTGGCACGTGCGTCGCCCTCAGCGAGCGCAGGTGGCACTGGGACCAACTCAGTATGCGTTTCGTCAGATGGAAGAGGTTCCTGGATCTGACACTGCCCTGACGGTTTAGGTAGGATACCACAGATCTGTTGTCCGAACGGACCAGGACGTGGTGACCCTGAATGACCGGGAGAAAGCGCAAAAGCGCGTACTCGACCGCTATCATTTCCAGACAATTTATGTGAAGGAGCTTTTGCTGAACTGACCATAGGCCAAAAACCGGAGAGCCCTCGCAGACCGCACCCCAACCCGTGTTGGACGCGTCTGTCGAGATGACTTTTCAGCGAGATACAGCTCCCAACGTCACTCCCCACTGATACCATTCGGCCACTGTCCAGGACTGCAGAGCTGAAATACAGGTCTGAGTCACCTTGATCGGCTGGCGGCCTGTGGCCCAAGCCCGGCGAGATGCGCGGGTGTTTAGCCAATGCTGAAGCGGGCGCATGCGCAGTAAACCCAGCTGAAGTACTGCTGCGGCTGAGGCCATGTAACCTAGCACTCTCTGAAATTTTTTCAGAGGCGTGAGGCTGTTCATCTGAAAGGACGTGGCTAGTCGCTGAACACGGCGCGCACGCTGTGTAGATAAGCGAGCCGTCATTGCCACGGAGTCTAGTTCTATTCCAAGGAAGGAAATTGCCTGACTGGGCTGTAGTGAGCTCTTGGTCCAATTGACTGCAAGACCCAAACTGTTCAGATGGCTGAGGAGAACTGTTCTGTGAGACAGCAGCTCCGTACGTGACTGTGCCATAATCAGCCAGTCGTCCAAATAGTTCAGAATTCGCAAGCCCTGACTCCGCAGGGGTGCGAGTGCCGAATCCATGCACTTTGTGAAAGTACGGGGTGCTAAAGACAGGCCGAACGGAAGGACGGTGTATTGATAAACCTGGCCGTCGAAGGCGAATCTCAAGAATGGCCTGTGACGGGAATTTATCTGAATCTGAAAGTAGGCATCTTTCAGATCGAGAGAGATAAACCAGTCCCCCTGGCGCATATGCGTGAGGAGTTTCCTGATTGTAAGCATTTTGAACGGTCTTTTTGCAAGCACCTTGTTCAAACCTTTGAGATCTAATATTGGTCTGAGGCCGCCGTCTTTCTTGGGAACAAGAAAATAACGGCTGTAAAACCCCGACTCGCTCAGCGAAGGCGGCACTTTCTCTATGGCCCTTTTGCACAGAAGGTCTGCTATTTCTGAACGAAGCATGCAGGCTGCTTCCGTGTTCACAATAGTTTCGAGCCGCGCTCTGAAGCGGGGAGGGCGGCGATCGAACTGTAGCAAATAGCCCTGTTTTATTGTGCTTAACACCCATTTGGATATCCCTGGGATAGCTTCCCACGCTTTGAAGCGTAACGCTAGAGGGTGAATGGCCAAATCGCCCTGATTGCCGCACACAGCGCGCTGAACAGAATGTGTGAGCGCGCTTACTGTGCTTATGCATGACTGCTCGCAGACAGCAGGGACAGGCTGTTCTGTGAGTGACTTCCCGATTGAGGTGAATGGGGAAAGAGTCACATCTGTTAAGTGATGCGCGAGCACAGTCACGGGCACGGGACTTACATACAGAGAAGTGTTTGCTGGCCGTGTGACAGAGCGGGCAGAGAATGGGCGCGTGCACGTATTCGTGAGCGCGTTTATTGACTCTAACACTCGAGCGGGCTGTGTCCGCTTTATGTGAGTGGGCTCTGATAGGAACACGGGAAGTGTAATGCTTGTGTGTAGGGGTGAACACTGGATTGTGGGCACATTTTCTACACATAAGGCATGTTTGCTTTTTACAAGATTTCTTTGGGTCGCCGTGAAAACGGCGTTTGAGCGCAGGCAAGCGGGCAGTATCACCGGCTTGTTGGCTGCTGAATCCACCACTGTAGTAGCCTGAGAGAGGGGGACTGACAGGGGGCGAAGCTTTGACGGTGGTCCGGCCGCGGCGGGACTGAGCCGTCGTTTTTTCAACAAGGCTAGGAGGACTTCGGTTGCTCAGGTTTCAGCGCAACCTTAGACCGAGGCCCGCAGGGGGCGGCGGTCTGCGGCGGCTGTCTGAGCGCGATCGAGGGCGGCCGCCCTGTCGACGCTGAGAAGTCTGACTTTGTTGAGCTGGGCGCTGTGAAGAGGCTCGTGCAGGAGGCTGGTCACGTGGGCGGCCTGCAGAGGAGCTAGCGCGACGCGGCAGGAAGAGGTTCATGGCTTGGGTGGCTTTCTGGACTTCTGAAAAGCGGTCAACAATGCCACTCACCGCGGAGCCGAAGAGACCGGGTCGGAGAGAGCGGTGCGTTGAGGAATGTGGAGCGCTCTGCTTCTCCCATGTCGGCTAGCGTTAGCCACAGGTGTCTCTCGGTCACAGTCAGCGAGGCCATGCACTTCCCTAGAGCTTGGGCTGCAGCTTTGGTGGCGCGAAGGGCGAGGTCCGTCGCGCTTCTTAGATCTGTAACAGCCTCTGGGTGCCTGCCTTTCTCATCCCACTCCCGAAGAAGGTCCGCTTGGAGGATCTGTAAGACGGCCATGGAGTGCAGAGCAGATGCGGCTTGGCCGGCGGCGGAATAGGCACGGCCAACATAGGCGGAAGTCGCTCTGCAGGCCTTAGACGGGAGCACTGGCTTAGACCGCCATCTCGCGGAGTGCGGGCAAAGGTGTGCTGCTACCGAATCCTCGACCGGGGGGATGGAGGAGTAGCCCTTCTCAGCGCGTTCCACGACTTTGCAAGCTCAGTGTGGAGTTCCGGCAGGAAGGGAGCGGCCCGGGCCGCGGGTGTTGCGCGGCGACGGCTCTGAAGAAAGCAGCCGTCGAGTCTGTTGGGAGCCTGCTCAGGGGGCGGTGACCACTCGAGCCCGAGGCGGTCGACGGTCTGTGTGAGGAGGCGTGTTAGTTCCCCTTCGACTCCGGCGCGGGTCCTGCTGGATTCCTGGGCCGAGGAGGAGGCGTGGGAGCCTGACCACTCCACGCTGTCCGAAGCCATGATGGAACAGCCCTTATCCTCCGCCTCGTCCTCCGAGATGGCCGCATTGCGGCCGCTGGGCGGCAACTGCGCGTCCCGGGGGGCGGGGAGGGTGACAGTGATGCTCGAGGGAGAGGCTCCGGCGAGGCAGTCGCTTCTATCACCGGTTCTGGCAGCCTTTGGGAGCGGCGCTTTTTCCTGCGCGGCGGAACGGAAGGCGGCGCGGCAGCTTCGGTTCTGAGCGCTTCGAGTCGAGCCCGCAGGGTCGACATCCGAAGCTCCTCGCAGAGGTCGCATCCGCCTTCAGCGAGGGCGAGCTCTGCATGCCCCAGTCTCAGGCAGAGAGCGCAGATGATGTGGCGGTCTCCGGCGCTGAGAGGGGCGCGGCATGAAGCGCAAGTGGTGTGAGGCATCTTAAAAAAGACGCTCGTTACTCTTTTGTGAAGTTCCTTAAGAACTAGCTTGCTCTAAAAAAGGATACGTCGCCGGATGGCGTAGCTCGCAGGATGGCTGAAGGTGGGGAGACGGCCGGCTTCTTCGAGCGCTGTCCAAGCTTGCTAGATGCCCCTCGAACGGCGACGCAGCTTCCAGTTCAGAGATGCGAAGAGCTTCGCTGAAGAGATGAAAATCAGGGTTCCAGCCTACGAACTACGCTTATATGCACTCTAGCCACGCCCATTTTGGCGGGCTTTGATGCAGTAAGCGCGCGGACGCCTCTCATTGGACGCGAGTTCGCCCAAGTTCGTCTATAGGCTGCAGCAGTTGCCGCAGAGCAACCAATGAGCTCGCTAGCTAGCCCGCTCAAGGTCTGCAGTTGCTGCACTGCGTTGACAAATTATACAAAATTAAGGATAATTTTTTGGCTTCAATATCTCAGAAAAGATGAATCTTTCCCGTAGCGTAAGCTAGCTTACGCAATACGAGAGAACCTCTCATAAGAGAACATGGATGTAATTGTATTCGCTATCCAAAGGTTGCATTTTATATCTAAAATTACATTTTTACTCCACTGACGGTTACGTTTGGGGTTGGGGTTTGGGTCTAAGATAAATAAAATATGCAAGCTTGTTAACTGTATTACATCATTTACAGCTAAAAATACAACTCACTTTTTGTGCCACTCTGGACAAATGGAGCGCAATGACATAGTGGATCTAATCCTCTGTGTAGCAGATTTTGATGTCGTAGTGGATGTTTTGGTTTTTATAATTTACACTGAGTAGTATCACTTAATATTAAAGTATTACACTGATACATTTGTTTAATACTTGTTTAAAGCTGCACTATGTAAAACAATATGGTTAAAAATTAACAAATTGCCATTATTGATTAAATGCATAAACAATTAGTGTTCAGAACAATGTCCTTACCTCTCTCCAGTTCATTTTGGTAAGCCTATAAAAATACATTTTTGCAGCTGTCAGGTCGGATTTGGCACAAAATCGTGTCAGTAAACACAGGAAAGCAATCGAAAAAATTTATTATTTTATTATTTATGTATATTATACAATATCGATGATAAACATTTTAGTAATTTTCTATATCCTATGTTTTACATATAGACAATCAAATCAGGTATGTCTCACTTAAAGCAAGTAGTTCGGAAAAGTAATGCACACAACTAACTAGAATTAGGGTACTCGAATTTGGACTTGGACTCGAGTCTGAGTCACGAGTCCAATTTTAATGGACTTAGACTTGTCACGGACTCGGATGCATTTTTACTTGGACTTGACTCGGACTTGAGCCATTGCGACTCTATATTTTTTTCAGAGTCCAGCCGAGTGCATGTCATTTGTGATGCAATGAATATAAATAAATAAATAACAAAACAAATGAATTAATGAAAATCTGCAAGCAGCTGTATTAACCCCTGAAGTCGTAGAAGTAGGCAGAGTTGTTTCACTGAAAAAAATGTATGCATTTAATCACATGCCCCTGAACCATAATAAGGAAGATTCCTGAGGAATGCAAGCTTGTAGTATCACCTGTTTACTCCAGAGGGCAGTAAGTGAAACTTCAGCTGTATGAGCAACGCACAGTTTATACAGTGAAGAAAACAACCCACGACACAGACATGCGTTACGTTCTTGCGTTCAAAACACTTGAAGGAGCGCAAATGCGAACTGAGGGATCTCAAGATGTGTTTAAAGATTGAGTATTAAACTATATTTAACTTGAAACAGTGACCTAAACATTTTATGTTTATGACGCAATGAGCCTGCGACACTACACAAGTATGTCTGATGCAGGGTGTGGTTGGATTGAGATGGTGGAAAATTTGGAAATTACCCCATAAATATTTAATCACGAATAAAATCAAAGAAAATTCCTTAAAAATTATTTACTAAGTACTACCTCTCTAATTATTTTCTTGTAGAGAGATTTAATTGTGATGTCAATATATTCTGTACATTTTGTGGTTTGCAGGCGGAAACATTTTTTCATTTATTTTGGATTTGTCCCTACTCGACTTGGTTTTGGTATGATTTCTGCAAGATTGTTAGAGATCATATTATTCCCAGCTTTCAACTCTGTTTTGAAAATATTGTATTAGTTTTTTTTTAGCTATGACATGTCTCTTCATAAGGAATATTATTTGATTAATGTTCTGCTTTTGTTGGCAAAGTTTAGTATTCATAAATGTAAGTATGGTGGTTATAAACGATTCGTTTTAATTTTTAATTCAGAGGTTCAGCAATACCTAAGAACAATTTCCAATTTGAGTAACAAGAACGTTGTAAAGTGTATTGAAATATGTAAACAATTTGATATTTTTATTTAAATTGTTTATATTTATTTTACATTTTGTAGTTGTTTGTTTTAATATACCTCTTGGCTCTAGATTTAAAAGTTTTGTAAGCATTAATAAAAAAAAATGTCTGATGCAGGTGTAAATTGACGGGTCCTTAAACAAGCCCTCATAATAAATCTAGAACTGATTGACAAATTAACGTGTGAAATGGATTGCTGTGAACTGTGTGCCTTATGTTCAATAATATGGTAGTAAACAATACATTGTATTCTAAAGCTGCTTTTTGAATTGTCTTATTAATGATTAACTCTTCTGCTACAGGAATGTAAAGCATTTAAATTATCTGAATATTTGTTATTTTATATATATAACTTTTTTGAATATTTAAAGATAACTATGTATAATTATATATTGATATAAATATGTATAATCATTATATATTGAATTATTGTTATATGAGGGGCTTTCTCAGCAATTATTTGTATATGCGATTAATCGTGATACCATGTAATTAATTAGATAAAAAATGTTTATCAATTGACAGCCCTAATTTTATTATAATACAGTTTGCAGGGACTGAAATCCGGAGCGGGACTGTGGGTATTGTGCACAATTGCATTAATTCCAGCAAGTTCCACCTACATAATGCGGAAAATTCCCACACACTTTTAATCACTTTACAGTGCAGCAGCAAATTAGTAAACCACTAGATACAGATGAACAAATCAAATCAATAAAATTTTGCATCAAAGTGTAATTCCAGAAGCTCCCTTTCTCTCTCGTGCAGAAGTCAGCAGTACAATGAGCACTTGCTGAATTTAGTATAAGCATGCAGTAAGGAGTGCTTTGTCACATAGATTCTGAACATAAGATGTTACAGATGCATAAACCTTTCTAAACCTGTTAATTCCACATGCAATTGGCGTTATATAAGTGAGCAACACAATAAAACTATATCGTTCCTGTTTAAAATCAACAAAGCTGTTAACAAGCCTTTCATATCTTGCCGCTCCTTCATTATTCATAATGCAGCACATTTGCAAAAAAGGCAGAGATAGCAGAAATGCTTTGTGTAGTGTACCAGCTGCATGATGAAGAGAAACACTTAAACACCTGTTACATCTCTCATCTCTAGTTCCATCCAGGGTCAAAAATGAACGGTGGCTCTGGGCAAAAATAATTCCAAATATAGCCATCGTGATCTTCATTTGAATTTTCACAAAACATTATTTGTTTCGTGCCGTCCGTTGTGCAAATGTTGCCGTTATTGACAGAAGCTCGCACCATAAACACGCACAGACATGCACTTCTCACTCTCCGCATCAGTTCAGTGTAGTGCTTCTGCTTTAAAATTACTAAATGATACAATGTAGTTAATATAAAAATAATGTCTGGATGATGTTAAATAAAATGTTATTAATGAAATAGTAATTATTTTACAGAACATTAACTATTTTTGGTCCATGAATCAAATCTCTGACTAATGTTTATTGTTAAATGTTTATTTCTACATTGTTTTACTAAATTGGCATGAAGGAATCCAAATCTGTAGAAATGCTATAATTTCCTCTGTCATTACATTCGTATTGTAGGCTGTTCATTTAATGTGGTAAGGGGGGGATGGTGGTCTAACAAAGGGGATGCTTTTTGGTATCCCATCACATCGCCCCTCAACTCGAGCCCTAGGTTTACTTGTAAACAAACATGTTATGTTTACATTCCTTCTTGAGGTCTAACAAACATGTGGAATGCATTTCCTTTCCCATTAATGGTATGAAATGTACATTGTGATAAATATCGTTATCCAACTATGGACAGAGAGACAGAGAGAAAAGAAAGAGTGATGGATGGAAAAAAAATAAAGATGGCTGGATGATAGATAGATCACAAAATCAATTACGTAAATGATTAGATTCACTACGTCATCGAGCTACAGTCTGCAGGAGTCCTTTCATACGTTCATCAACACCTCAACCATTGTCCACAGGGGGCAGTGATTTGAATATCATTAAGCACAGACTGATTAAAGCAGCCAAACATAAGATCAACCGTTGCCAAATTCACAGTGCGATCAGTCTGTTTTTATTCAAGACCTTAGGTTTAGATATCGCTCTAAGGAAAGCATAGCAAAAAGAGCAACAAATAATTGTATGCACTCATTAAACACTGCCACATTGCAGTCCTAAAGGCCATTTATGTATAATTCCTAGTCTTCAATGTATTTTAAAGTGCCTGGAAAATTCATGTGTTGCTTCACTCAAAGACCCTAGCCACGTTAAACTTTGATGCTTATGGAAATAGCATTGCCTCTAAAGAGGGTTTTCAGGCACTGAAACAGTAGGTGGGCTTCTTACTTCCTCTCTTAAAGGGGTTGTTCACCCAAAAATTTTTTTACTTACACTCAAGCCATCCTAGTTGTATATGACTTTCTTCTTTCAGCCAAACACAATCAGAGCTATATTAAAAAATATCCTGGCACTTCCAAGCTTTATAATCGGAATGAATGGTACCTTAGTTTTTGAAGCCTAAAATGTGCATCCATCAAAAAAATAGTTATACATATGGTTCCAGGGGGTTAAAGGCCTTCTGGGTACACAGAGATCCACCAGGTGGACAGAGCGGTTGCGATCCACCTGTGTCCCGAAAACACTGCCACCTGGTGGGACCGCCCAGTACTCCCCTCCAGAGCCTGTAGGATGATATTGTAACTGACTGCAAAAGCCTAAAGTGCCACCGGACAGCCCGCCTCTGCCTTGAATGCCATGGCTCTCCTGCATGTACACCAAGCCAAGGCACTCAAAGATCTGCACTTGGGTAGTCCTGACCCCAACGTGCTGCAGGAACTGCGTTCTGCCACCGACCTCACTCTCAGAGCCACGAAGGTCACAGCACAAGCACTCGGGCGGGTGATGGCCACCCAGAGTGGTCCAGGAATGTCACCTCTGGCTGAACATGGTTAAGATGCACAACGTTGACAAGGCACACTTTCTCAACGCCCCCGTCGTTCTTACCTGCTTTCGACAGCTAGATTGGTTCGCGGCGGTAGACCTGAAGGACACGTACTTCCACGTCTCCATCTTGCCTCGACACCGACCCTTCCTACGGTTCGAGCTCGATGGCCAGGCGCATCAGTACAAGGTCCTCCTCTTCGGCCCGTCCCTGTCTCCTTGCATCTTCGCGAAGGTCGCAAAGACAGCCCTTGTCCCGCTAAGGGAAGTGGGCATCCGCATCTGACGACTGGCTCATCCTGGCTCACATTCGAGAGTTACTATGCGCTCACAGGGACTAGGTGCTTAGGCATCTCAGACGTCTAGTGCTTCAGGTCATCTGGGAGAAGAGCAAGCTCGCCCCGGTTCAGAGCATCTCTTTTCTCGGCATGGAGTTAGACTCAGTCTCAATGACAGCACGCCTCACGAACGAGCACACGCAGCCAGTGCTCAGGTGCCTTGCTCTCTTTGAGTCCGGCACAGCGGCTCCTGTAAAACAATTCCAGAGGCTCCTGGGGCATATGGCAGCATACGTCCTCATCATATGTCACAACTCGCCCACGATCTCCTCCTTTGGAGTCAGCCGCAATTGAAGTTGCTGCACACCACTCACATCCTGGGTGACCACAACACGACGGCGGACACGCTGTCACAACAGGTTATGCTCAGTGGAGAGTGGAGGCTCCACCCCCAGGCGGTCCTGCTGATCTGGGACCGGGTCGGCATGGCACAGATAGATCTTCCATTCCTGCAGGAGAGGTTGGAGGGGAGGCTGCCCCCTCCGCCTTGAAGGTGTATGTTGCTGCTCTCGCAGCCCACCACGACGCAGTGGACGGCAAGTCTCTTGGTAAGCACGACCTGATTATCCGGTTCCTTAGAGGCGCCCGGAGGTTGAACCCTTCTCAGCCAAGCCTGTTCCCCTCCTAGGATCTCTCAGTGGTCCTCTCAGGCCTTCAGAGACCCCCCTTCGAGCCGCTTGATTCAGTTGAGCTCAAAGCCCTATCCTTGAAGACGGCCCTCCACATCGCGCTTGCTTCCATCAAGAGGGCAAAAACTTGATGCTCACGTCATCCTAAGACCACAACTGGAATATGTGCCCAAGTTTCCTACGACCCCCTTCAGGGACTAGGTCGTAAACCTGCAAGCAAGCTGGCCTGACAGGAGGCAGACCCAGTCTTCTCGTTGTTGTGTCCCTTACGTGCTTTGCATATCTATTTGGACCACGGGCAGAGCTCTAGATGTTCTGAGCAGCTCTTTGTCTGCTTCGGCAGACAGCGGAGAGGGAACGCTGTCTCTAAACTGAGGCTGCTCGCTGGGTCGTCGACGCATTTCCTTGGCCTTGTACTGGGAACCTAAGAGCGGTATATGACACTGTAATGCAGTTCAATGGAAAGGAGGAGGCGAGAACCGGCTTGTCAAAATAAATAATATTTTAATGATAAACTTAAACAAAAGACAAAAATACACACATTACTGACATGTCCGTAAACGATATTTCTCTCCCGCACCATCCTCCGCAGTCGGCCTTTATCCCTCTCGGAGGCTTGATTAGCCTGATAAGGGCCCGGGTGTGTAGAATCACGACCCAGCCCCGCCCTCCGCCCTGCCACAGACACCTTTTTTTTGGGGCATTGGGGAGAGTTACGTGCGGCCAACACAGCTGCTTCTAGCACGCAACAGACTGTTTGCAACTGTCTCAGCAGTTCATATAACACGGTTCAAAGCATGGCGTTTTTAAATGGGACCCCTTGTATCAGTACAATTGACACAACGTCGAGTGAGTGACAGAAGGGGAACGTCATGTTTACTGTTGTAAACCCCGTTCCCTGATGGAAGGAATGATACGTTGTGTCCCCCTTGCCATGGCGCTATTCCTACCAGTGGTGGACAGTAACGAAGTAAATATAATTCGTTACTGTACTTAAGTAGCTTTTTTGCGTATCTGTACTTTACTGAAGTATTTAAATTTGGGGAGACTTTTACTTTAACTCCACTACATTTCAAAGTAAAATATCTTAATTTTTACTCTACTACATTTTCAAAATCAGTCGTTCCTTTTTATTTATGAGTGGATAAAAACGTAACTGGTCAAACGAGCCACCAATCACAGTACAGCGCGCCTTTGTTTTGAACTTGCCTCGCGGCATCTACTAAGCGCTTGAACCAGGGTGCGTTTCCCAAAAGCATCGTTAGCCAACTATGGTCGCAAGTTCCGTCATTATCATTATAGTTCAACGAGTCGGTGTTTCCCGAAACCATCGTTCCAACGAACATTCGCAAACAGCATCGCAGAGTTGTGTGGTTGGAGCGACAGCTCTCGACCTGTGGTTAGAAGCAGAGTTTCTTGTTATTATAACATGTGGGCTTAATAAATTATTATCTTGAGCCAAATAAGCAAGATGACATTCAGTACAATCAGTATCTTTTATTTAGAAGACATACAAATGTCCTTTATGTCTTTTAGTTTGTCAATAGATTTAAAGCACCGTTTTTGAAGAGTGCGCATGTGTGAGCGTGCTCTAGTGCGTAAGAACGAGCCTATGATTGAATCTGGAAATAAAGCAAATAACTGAGACAAATATGAGATAGTCCTCAGATGACATGTCCGTAATTTATAGCAAAACATCTAGCATTAATTAGATCGCAAACAGATTCATTAAAAGTAGTTTTTACTCCACCACATGTGTGACATCATTAACCAACGTGGTTGAACAACCAATTTGCGACAATACGGTTTCGGGAAACAGTCGTGGCTAGCAAGTTGATTTCTTCAACAGTGCATCGTACTACGGTAGTGGAGCAGCAAGTTACGTCGTTGTACGGGAAACGCACCCCAGAGCCGTTAAATATGAGAGTTGCGAACATAGACGGTTGCGACAGTGATCTCGCCGCCGCACGGTCACGTGATTCGTGTAGTTCTCAATAGTTCCAAACAAATTGCGTTGCCAATGATTTTAGGCGGGGCAGAGAGCAGCAGCTATTATTGCAGCAATTATCGGCAAATATTGACGCATAATGTACATTGCTTATTATGTTGACACTAAAATGACTTGCATATAATAGCATTTTTTTCCTGGGGAGTAGCAGAAACACTGCATTAATAAGTTTTTGTGTTTAATTTTGTAGGGAAATTGGCTGCTCCCATAACATAGAATATATATATATATATATATATATATATATATATATATATATATATATATTCTATGTATGTGTGTGTGCATGTGTGTGTGTGTATATATATATATATATGTGTGCGTGTGTGTGTGTGTGTGTGTGTGTGTGTATATATATATATATATATATATATATATATATATATATATATATATAGATATTTAATGGCGTTGTGCAGGTTTATGTGAATGTATCATAACATTAGGATGTTAATAATTATGACCATAGACACTCGAGAAAAATATATACAGTAAATACTGTAAATGTATTATACCTTATGGGAACAGTCCCTTCCCTCCAAAATTAAACACACAAAAAATTTATTCAATTCAAATATATATATATATATATATATATATATATATATATATATATATATATATATACACATCTGACTAATTAATGTCATTTTATTATGCCAATGACAGAATACCGCAAAATGGAACCGAAATTAGCAATAAGATGATATTGTACCATTCGATTTTTTTTTGGTAATGTAATACTTCCTTAGAACTGGTAAAACATGCAACCCTATCATGGACTGACATAAAGCAAATTGCTGTTTGATTTCATGCTTACTAATGTTTAGGAGCGTAAATGGTACTTAAAAGTGCTGTAAGCGATTTTAGCCATTTAAAATAACAAGTTTGCAGTAATGCAATATATTATTTAATATTTAAAACACTGTGCATTTATAGTTGTTGCTAGTTTGTATGTTTGAGTTGAAAATGCACATTTCAACATTATCAGTAATCTATTTGTGCATTTTCCTTGATAACCAAGCAAGTTGGCTTATGATACCATTTGATTATTATATCGCAATCGCATATTGCAATATTAACCTCAATAATCGCAATATGACATTTTCCCCAAATCGTGCAGCCCTAGTTCACATCAACCATCAGAATGGGGTAAAAATGTGATCTCAGTGATTACAGCTGTGCCATGATTGTTCGTGCTTGTTGACAGGCTGCTTTGAGTATTTCTGTAACTGCTGATCTCCTGGGATTTTCACGCAAAACAGGTTCTGGAGTTTACTCTAAATGGTGCCAGAAACAAAAAACATCCAGTGAGTGGCAGTTCTGTGGATGGAAAGGCCTCGTTTATGAGTGAGGTCAGTGAAGAATTGCCAGACTGGTTCGAGCTGACAGATTATGACTATGGTAACACAGATAACCACTCCGTACAATTGTAGTAAGCAGAATAGCATTTCAGAATGCACAACACATCAAACCTTGATGGCAACAAATGCAGAAGACCACATAAAGTGCTCAGCGAGTGCATATGAACCTGATAATGACATTAAGCCTCAATGATCCACTTCAGCTTCAACACTACGAGAAATCATCTGCAAAATGATTGACAAGCAGAAAGCATCAAAGGCCACGGCCCGTTGACACATTTTTGTTCCCTGTTTACAGAGTCTAGTCTAGCGCTGTCACACTGTGTTATCTCTGGACACTTATGTCTGTGATATCTTTTCATGGAATAGAAATATTTTCTGTATACCATTCCATTAAAAAAATTGCTTACAGCACCTTAAATAAACATACAATTAGATTTTCAACAAAACATGCAAGAAGTAATTCAAAATTAATCATATTAGATTACCTACAAAGTAATCTTATCTAAAACATGATTAATTCATTATTAAAATGTTATTTGTGTAATTTGTGATTAGAAATAATCAATCCAAACACTGTATGGAATACCTTTTGGTACTGTCATAATGTTATGGTACTGTAATGTCACTTTTGGAGCCTGATAGTCCCTGATCACTGACTGCTTGTATTTTATGAAAAAGAAGTGTAAACATTCTTCAATACTTCTCCTTTTGTGTTCCATGGAAAAAAGAATGCCAGTTTGGAAGTATGGTGAAAGTAAAGTTTGAAAAAACTTGAGGGTGGGTAAATGCATTTTAATTTTGAGTCAATTATTCCTTTATGAAATTTACAATATTGTATTTAAATCTTGTTCCTTTTCTTTGAGATTTGTGGGTGAATTAAAACATAAAGTTGAAATATGAATCTGAACCTTGATTATCTAAATTAATAAAACCATAACAATCACTGTCATTTTGCAATCACTCATCCTCTAATGTCTTATTTGGTCTGACTTAAAGATCTTTATATTGTAAGACTTCAATTTTCAACGAGAGTGTTTCCCACAAATATTTCAGAAAGTATGGAAACTGTTGTATTGATCAAGTGTATCTAGCTCTGATACAGCTCAAGCCTTCACTGCTAGTTAAAAAACTACTCGTTAGAATTAGCAACGGAGGATGCGCTGATTTTCAGCATTGGAGTAACAAGGTAGTTTGCATGTGTGTGTGTGTGCGAGCGAGCGAGCGAGCGAAAGAGAAGGGGAGGGGTAGCGCGGTGCTTTCCACTACAGCTAGGTGAGGCTCATTAGGGCGAAATACATTGAAACATAAAAAGTTTAACATATAAAAAGTTAAAAGCTACATACGCCACCCCCCACCCCGCCCCACCACCCCCCAGGAGTGCGGGAGGTAGCCTACACCCTACAGTAATAATGAGCTACCACAAGCAAATATTCATTGTGGAAACAAAAAGATTGTGGCCCATAAACGTAACCATTCTCATTGGAGAAAACAAAAAAGGTGGTTTATAGTATGTCTTTCTCCTCTTTTAGATTTGTAACCTATAGCCACACAAAATGTAGAAAAATATATTACACGCGATAATATATCACACTTGCAAATTCCCTATGGATGATGCACAAAAATGACATAATTTCTATAATTGTATCCAACTGTATTTTCTGATTTGGATTAAAACGTCCCATAAATACTTACCAGTATAAATTGTTCAATCTTTCTATTTTATTTAATTCATTTATTTATTTATTTGTTTATAAATAAAATTGGAGCGGTGTGAATCTTAACTAAAGAAGTTTACAGAAATCGTTTACATTCTCATTTAAAGTAAATGTATTAAAAGTAAAATAGTAATTTAAACAACATTGTAAAGAAAATGCATGATAAATGTAAAGAAAATCAAACGAGAAAATGCAATCATTTATTTATTTTCATTTTGTAGACTAAGCTCTGTATTTATTTAATTTAGAGAATAATGCTTTCATATTGCTGACATGTTACACTTTTCTCCAAGTATTTTCTGCTTATTTATTAAAACTTTTTATTCAAATGAAAAGAAGAAAAAACATTGAAAGTGCTTGAGTGGAGTGATAACTGGGCACAAATGTTGCTATAGTGCAAACGTGGAGCAGGTTTCTTTCGGGTGCGAGAGAGGGGCAGAATATCTTATCTGGCCATCATAATAGCAGTCATACTATACGGCGGTGATGCTAAATTTCAGACACTGCCCAAACTTCGTCGGAGGATGAAGGTCATCGCAAAGGCTATTAATCAGCCATCTGTGAACATGTCACACTGAACGTTGTAAGATTGCCGATTTTGCACTGCGACAAGAGAAATTTCTGAAATTTGTCATAGATGGCAGAATCGTGGCCAAAATCATACATTGTGCACCAGCCTTTACTCACGAGCGAAAAACATGAGTTATCATGTCAGCGCATTAGATCTCAGTGGGGTTGAAAACAGTCGTTAAGGTTAACATCAGAGAAGTTATATACAAAAATGGTGACTCACTGCTGCTGAGAATTGCATTAACATTACATCTTGCTGATTTTGAAGCGATGTTACTCCAGACGAGAGCTGCAACAAATAAAGGTAATCCCAGAAGCAATCTCTCTCAGTTTCTGAGTTTCCCTCTTTCGATCATTAAAAAACAAACTCACACACAAACACAAACGCACCTCCTTATTACTCCAGTAAGTGCTCCAGTAAAGCAGCTTAAGCCACACTATCCTCCGTTGCTAGTTCTAAAGTGATGATTTAGCAACAAATGGTTCAACTGTATCAAAACAAGACGCTGAATCTGTGGCAGAAGAAAGTAGTTCCACTCACCAGAGCATTTTAGGGAAGAAAGCAAGAAAATATATTGAGATAAAACCCTGAACAATGTCTTAACCTGTGGTAACCATGACATAAGATAAATAATTGATTCCGTCCTGTTGAATTATTGAAAAATAATGCACACCCGAGGTGGTAATGTAGTCATGATGTGTGGTTATGACACGTTGTCAGTTATTCCTTACTTATGTCCCTGCAGATGCACAAACTGTCAAGGGCTTCTAAATGCAACCTCACTCAATTGAATCAGCAGTGTGTGGAGCAACCCCACAAACACACATATACACTCACTGAGAAGTTTATTAGGAACACTTGTTCACCTCAGCAGTGCAATGCATGAAACCATGCAAATACAGATCAGGAGGTTCAGTTAATGTTCACAACATCCATCACAAAGGGGAGAAATAGTGATCTCATTGATTTTGACCATGACATGATTGTTGGTGCCAGACAGGCTGGTTTGATTATTTCTGTAAATGTTGATCTCCTGGGATTTTCAAGCACAACAGTTTCTAGAGTTTAATTAGAATGGTGCCAAAAACTACAAACATCCAGTGAGCGGCAGTTCTGCGGTCAGAAACACCTTGTTGATGAGAGAGGTCAACGGAGAATGGCCAGATTGGTTTGAGCTGACAGAAAGGCTACGGTAACACAGATAACCACTCTATACAATTGTAGTGAGCAAAATATCCTCTCAGAATGCACAATATATTGAACCTTGAGGCGGATGGGCAACAACAGCAGAAGACCATGTCAAGTACTTTATTAGGACCATAGCGTCCCTAATAAAGTGCTCAGTGAGTGTACACTTATACACATATACTGTATGCATGCATACATTGTCACAGGTGCTGAAAGAGCTGAAATTGCTTTTTCTCCTCTGAATTGCTCAGTGTCACACCTTGAAAGTCCAACAGCAGCAAGATTGATATTAGATGACTGTTTCAACTAAAACAAGTATTTTAAGAGGATAAAGAAGAAAAATCAAGGTGAATGTGTAAACAGTCAAATTTGCTTATGTAGTAGGGGTCATTGGAGAGGGTAATTAAATGTAATGTCAACTTAATGATAGAAAGAAACACATCAAATGTATACATTTTCAATCAACGTAAGGGTCTAACAAGGCTCAGGAGGGTGCCATATTTTCACTTATGTACAGGTCCAATTATGGCAAAATACAGTAGAAGGTCATTGAAGCCCGGAGTGCTGAGAGCGATAAGCCACTCTAAATTTTTTATGACATGGTCAAGGTGAAGTGAACTTTCTCCAGGCAAAGCTAGACCTCAAAGAAGAAAATAAAACACTTAAAAACAAGAATACCATAACTTTTTTCGGCATTAAATTTAAGTTAAACATATATAACATTAAACTAGTTAATGTTTGGCAGAATGATTGGCATATTCAGTTCAAAATTTGGCTTTCATTTTAAGCAAACTTTTTTCTCTGATTTGTACAAAAATCTTGATTAAATTGTGTGGTTTTGGTAGAATGGCTGCATAGTCTAAATGTGACAATTGAGTTTTAATCATTTAAAAGGAATATTTGGTGTTCAATCTCAATCGACTGCATTTGTGGCATATTATGTTGATTACCACAAATTTAAATTTCCACATCCGCAAAAATCTGGGTTTCAGTGAGGCACTTACATTTGAAAGTGAATGCAACCAATCCGTGAACATTAAAATACTCTGTTTCAAAAGTGTATACACTTTTACAATATGCATTTTAACATAATTTTAGTGTGATAAAACAGCTTACTAACTTTCTCTATGTAAAGTTATATCCAATTTTACAACTCTGTTGCCATGATGACATTGTGCATAAACCCTGTAATCGTGCAAAATCGGGATTTAACCAATTATTTAAACAATTTACAGCTCAAATAATACACAAGTTAAAACAGAAGAAATAATGTTAGTGTTTGTATAAAATTATATGTTTCACATTTCTGCCTTTTAAATCCACCAAAAATTGGCCCCATTCACTTCCATTGTAAGTGCCTGACTGTAAACTCGATTGTTTTTTTTTTTTTTTTTAAGAAAAGGAGGGGCAAGTCAAAATGTATTTTTGTTGTAATCAACATTATGCCACAAATGCTGTCGATTGAGCTTAATTTATATTGAACCAGGAATATTCCTTTAAATTGTATTTTTCTGTTAGTGTTATACAAAATCTATAATCCATACACTATGATGTTAGTCTATACGTTAATATATTTGGAAGATATAACGTTAAACGGTTTACCCTTTTTTTTAAGCTATGTCAGAGCACTGAAGCACCTTGTTTCAGCATGTATAATTAACGTTTAAGGCTGCATGTCAAAGTAGATTACTTTCAAGCAAAGAGGAGTCAGTCGTTAACGAGTCGTTCATTAATTCAGTACCTTATTTATTAACTGTATACCTATACAACACTACATGGCACGTGAAGAGTGCAGTGGGTGTTCCCCAGTGCAGTGGGTGTTCTAGCATTGCGGTCCGTAACCCAGAAAGATGAATGGAAGCTCACCAGCATTTCTCAGTTTCCGATTCCTGAACACTGAAATTATGACTAACAGGTTCCCCAAAACATCCACCACTGTGGTGAAGATCAGCACGCTGGCCAGCACCGCTATCGCCCAGGCTGGACGCGCGCTAGAACCTGTGCTGTTTGTCAGAAGAGCGATGTTTTCTGGCATCCCGAACCAACTTCTTCGGCGAGGTTTGCTTTGTAGAACTTATTCACACAACCTACGGAAGTAAATATAATATAATATTATAAACTGAAAACGTACTGCTTATATACATAAACGTGGATATACTTGAATGCTTTGATAGTTCAATTTCACATACTTGTAAAATGCGAGTCATTCCAGGTGGCTTTCAACAGAAGTTGGAAACAGTTGAATCATGAATCTTTGGTGATGTTGTTTTTCCGCTCGTCTGGCATCACTCCTCTCTCCATAAATAAGCGATGGAGTCCGTCTAAACATCTTTTTAGCACCTTAGACTCATTTCTGTCGAGTAGTTTATTTCGCCCTCACCTTAAAACTAATATTTTACTACGAAATAGGGCAGATATGGCGCCGTGTTGTCCCATTGCGACCGTTAAGTTATTTTTTAAAGCAGCTCCTCGGAATTGTAAATCCAGCGCGCGATCGGTGAGGAATCTGGCCAGATGATTGGCTCACGTTCCAAACTGAGACAAGTCACGCGGCGCGCGCGGCGCTAACTTGCGCGGGAGTTGTCATAACAACACGTGTGCCTTAATACCGCGTCAATAAAGATTCGCACGGTCAACTGGTGTCCTGAGGCTACAGGAGTGAATGTGGTTACCCAGTGAGTGTTATTTTAACTGTGGCGAAGCTCTACAAGGAATTGTGTAACATAATTCATATGCAGTGTACCAAAGTATGCGCGAGGTCGGATTTATAACGGCAAGTATTCGTTGTTCTGTACAGTCTACTAAGGTTATCGATTTGAAAAATCCAAATGTGCAGTTACCTCGAGGATTCTATCCGATCTGAAACTTGATGACATTCTTTGTGTAACCAAACGTCAGGTTGATTCAATCACATTAAGTCATATTTTCACGTAAACTGCAAGCAGTTAATGTAGATGTTACCACATGAAGCACAATTTAAGGTTACCATTTTCACAGTGCACATTCGTATTCATTTGATTTGAATTTCCCCAAAACCATCTTACATAAACTTTAGAAATATTTTCAAGAAAATTAGAAAATAAGAAAATAAAATGTATTTGGATGTTTTATTTTTCACAAATCGAAGTGATACTGCAACAAATCAGGACGAATCTAGAACAGGATTTCATGAGATGCAACTGGCTGTCAAATATGAGCTACACAAAACATAAGATACACATATGTTACACATGTATTTTGTCAGACACTTTAGTCTAAATAGATGAACAATTTACATAATTTCAGTAGTACACTAAAATGACAATAGTCATCATACTGTTCATGTGTTACACTTGCTATAGTTTACTTCCATGTTGTTTCTACTTCAGCTAGCAATGTCAAATGTAAATCAAATCAATCACTGAAACAACAGCACCACCTTGAGTAAGAAATTACAAGTATAATATGAATGTGTACACGCAAATGGGATACTGATAGGGCTGCAACTAACGATTATTTTGATAATTGACTAATCTAACGTTTATTTGAATGATTATTTGACTATTCAGCGATTATTGCAACAATTAATCATTAGCTCTTAACCAAATATTCAGATTCTGCCCCGAATTAAAAGGTTGTATTAAACGTGCTTACTAACAATAAAGAGGACAAAATCATCTTTTAAAAATACCTCTAAATGTCATTCACCTAATTAAAGGGAAAAATATGTTTTATTAAGTTTAATTCAGTAAAGAAATTCACTGCAAAAAATCCTTAAAACAAGATACATTTACTTGAGAAGCAACATATAAGATATTTAGACTTGCATTAAGAGAATGTATCTTAAATATACAGTAAGTGTATTTTGTATATAAGTGTATTTTTTCACTTGGTTATACTTCTGTGAGTGCAGTAAAGACAAAATACACTTCTATTCATCTCTAAAAGCAAATCTAAATATCTTATATGCTGCTTCTCAGATAAATTAATCTTTTTTAAAGGATTTTTAGATATTTTAAAATATTTGTATTTTTAGTATTATATTCAACATTCTCAGATAACAATTGTTTCTTCTGCAGTATAGCTGCTAAAGTAAATGTACATTGTTTTAAAGGAGGTTTTGATATTTATATTGGAAAACAAGCTAAAACAAAAACAAATCATAAACATATTTTGTTGCAGTGTATATTGGAGCAAAGACTTCCTCTCTCACCTTTCTGTTCAGTTCAATCAATCATTATTAATGGAGCACTTTATTAGGAACACTTGTACACCTACTTATTCATGTGATTATCTAATCAGCCAATTGTGTGGCAGAAGAGCAATGCATAAAATCAGGCAGATACTGGTCAGGAGCTTCAGTTAATGTTCCCATCAACCACAGGATGGTGAAAAAATTTGATTCCGGCATGATTGTTGGTGCCAGAAAGGCTGATTTGAGTATTTCTGTAAATAATCAAAAGTCCTGGGATTTCAGCAGCGACAGTTCTGTGGAATGCACAATACGTCGACCCTTGGGGCCTGTTGAACCTCTTGAGATTTTCATGCACAGTAGTCTCTAGAATTTACTCAGAATGGTTCCTTCCAGTGATGGCAGTTTTGCGGCTGAAAACGCCTTGTTGATGAGAGAGGTCAACAGAGAATGGCCAGACTGGTTCGAGCTGACAAAGTTTACAGTAACTCAGATAACCACTCTGTACAATTGTAGTGAGAAGAATAGCATCTCAGAATGCATAACATGTTGG
This sequence comes from Xyrauchen texanus, assembly GCF_025860055.1. Taxonomy (NCBI): domain Eukaryota; kingdom Metazoa; phylum Chordata; class Actinopteri; order Cypriniformes; family Catostomidae; genus Xyrauchen; species Xyrauchen texanus. The sequence goes on along the minus strand of NC_068319.1, from coordinate 16,750,547 downwards.
ACATTGAGGAGGATAGGCTACAACTGCAGAAGACCACGTTGGGTTCCATTCACCCCAAGGTTCGACGTATTGTGCATCGGTGAGTGTATCTCCACATTTGTAAGTCGTTGGTTGTTTTTACCATTTTGTATGTAAGTCCAGCAATACACTATCTAGACCTATGTATAATCTGGACTGGATAGGGAATAGTCTAATTTAAAGAACATTACACAAAGTTTACCCCTGCAAAGGCATTTACTCATCTGTGTTAACTGAAATAGAAATAAAACAAAAACTAAAATATATTGATAGACTAAAATAAAATTAATTGAAAACGAAACTAAAGCTAAATCCCAAAAATATTATAACCTTTAGAGACACCTCGGGTCTCTAAAGACCCTATACACTTTTGGTACTTAAACTATTATTAAAAATAAAATGTTGACATTTTGACATTAGTTTTACACTATTTATTAAAGTTTGATTGAGGAATACTAAAGAGATTTGGGCACAACTCTAAAAAATGGAGGAGGTACAGAGGGTGGAATGAGGTCCCGGGTCTGGAAAGACAGATCATTATGCATTTAAGGGTTAACACATCAATTTGTGATTGCCTGAGTACAAGGCAAGTTGACAATAAAAAAGCAATTTCATCCACAACCCCTGTCCAAGTATACTAATCTTGTCAAACAACTGACTGAATCGAGTAAATCCACATTAATGCTGTCTGAAACAAGCAAAAGTTTGCGCACGCACCCAGCAGGTGTAACAGCTGGAATCCAAAGACAGATACGATTTAACTCTTTTAATCTACTTTCCACATGCGCATGTAGACATCTAGAGCACCCTGGGAAGCCAGAAGAGAAGCCTTTGGGGTGCAGTTTGTGGGTGATTTCCAGAAACACTATGTGACATTATTTGTTTTTATAAAAATTTTTAATTAAAAAAAAAATATATATATATATATATATATATATATATATATATATATATATATATATATATATATATATATATAAAATATTTAGATAATTAAAATGCATTACATTCTTGTAGCAGAATTTTTCATTGATAAGACCATACAAAAAGCGGCTTTAGAATACAATGTATTGTTTACTACCACATTATTGAACATAAGGCACACAGTCATTTTTTGTAAAATTAATCGCACTGAATTAACACGTTAAATCGACAGCCCTATATATATATATATATATATATATATATATATATATATATATATATATATATATAGGGCTGTCTCTTTATCTCTTTGTTTCCGTTCTAGTTAACTTGGTGCAAGAGTTGTAAACAATTATTTAAGCGTTTCATATGTTGACTGATGGGCACAACCATCCGACATGTCACAAGACCTTTTTTCCACTCTGTTTATATACGTTAAGTTCTGTTGGATGGAAATGCATGTAATTACTTTGCATTGATCTAAGTCTTCTCAACCATGTGTACTCGGGTCTGTCGAAAATATCCTCAGGGTATTTTTCTTCATTCCCGGCACAAAGTAGCATATAAACTCCAAATTGTGACAGCTTAGCAAGTGGTAAATTCAAAGCAAATGTAAGGAAATTGGAAGAGTAGAGGAGATGTGACTAAACTGTGTTCCATGTTTCAGTCTTTATTGGTTTGAATGAATTCAGGCAGCTCCTCTGTTTGTTATGCCTGCTGTATTTAATATGAAGCATCTTTGTTTTTGCTGCCTTTTTAACCTCACTGTAAACATAAAAAACATATTTATCCCATATAGTTTAAACACCAAGGGCAGGCTGCATGAGTTTGAGCATAGTTATCAATTGTTTATAGGAATAACCCTGAGGAGCTGCATTATATAATGGGAATGATAAAGAAGAATCACTGCAGGAGATCAGAATAATGAGAAAAGACTGCTATCTTTAGTGGACCAGAGAACATGCGCTTTAATCTTGTTTACCCTAATCAAAGTGTGAGGAACTGAATTCTGATCTTGACCACACATGTTCCATGAGCTTGAATTTGAGATGCCTTTGAGGTAAACAGGAAATGGTTGAAAATGCATGAGTGACACTAATAACTGGCCACATATTTATAAATAGGCTGACTAAACTGGCATGTTCGGTGGGGAAATAGGAAATTAGTGTCAAGATAATCTGGAATCTGCAAGTGGATGTGCACTGTATTTTATAAGATAACTGGTACTTTAACTTGATAAACTTGTCTTTGGAGTGAGTAGAATTTGCTGGCTGTGCATGTACATTTTGCATAATAATGATTAGAAAACAAGCTTTGTTTTAATGCACACATGATTAAGTCTGGAAATGGTTGCTATGTACCTTAGCTCGGTGATTAAAGGAATCCATGGGTCTCATTTAGAGCATTCCAATATTGACTCACAGTGGATTAATTTAGATAGTTGAAGTTATTTACAAGCTAGAACATGGCTCAAAGCTAAAAGCCTAACAGACAGGTTCAATTTAAACAGAGAGAGCAATATAATTCAGCTCAGAACAACAAAATCTAAGCTAGCCTCAGGCGTGCCTCAATCCAGTCAGCTCTTTATTTCGACATGTTGACTCTTTGTCTGTTTGTGTCTGTGAAATTATTTACAATCTTATGATACTTTGGAACAAAAGGAAATTATGTATCAGTGTGTTATCAGCAAAGCGATTGCAGTTTCCTAACCTGGGTTCAAAATAATATAAACCTATCAGAAATGTACGTTAACACAGCAAGGCAGATAAATTTCAGATTATTAAATTTTTGATTTATTGAGACATCTGGTAAGTTTGCTTAAGTTGTACACACAGTAAACATACCAAAAGGTAATAGTTAAAGGAATAGTTCACCCAAAAATATTCTGTCATAATTTACCCTCATCTTGTTCCAACCCCAAATTACTTTTTTTCTTATAAGGAATGAAAACATCCAAGTCTATCTTTTATATACAACAGCAGTACATAGTGACTCACTTTTAGAGCCCAATTTTAAACACACAAGCGTTAAGCGCAGTGCAATACCTTATCTCATAAGCGCAAAGTCAGTGGGCATGTTCATGATGTATTGGTATTGTCATGTCTTGTCCTGTCTTGTCATGTTATGTCTCACTTCTGTTCTTTCCCTCTACTCTGTCTCCCTCTGTTGGTCGTTCTATGTTACTTCCCTCTCCTTTACTCCGCTCCCAGCTGTTTCTTATTTTCCCTGAGTTCCTCGTTAATCCTCTGCTCACCTGTTCCCTCTTTCCTCTGATTAACTCTCTGTTTCTCTCCTCGCTCTCGCTACATTCTCTGTCGGATTCTCCACTCCGTTATACTACCCCTTAGAAGCAACCACTGCCCTCTCTGTCTCTGTCTCTGTCTCTGTCTCTGTCTCTGTCTCTGTCTCTGTCTCTGTCTCTGTCTCTGTCTCTGTCTCTGTCTCTGTCTCTGTCTCTGTCTCTGTCTCTGTCTCTGTCTCTGTCTCTGTCTCTGTCTCTGTCTCTGTCCTGCGATACTATTGTTATACTGTTCTCCACTAAGGACCTTCTCCGATCTCTGTGCCCAGTTACCTGATGCCACGAGCTAGTGGCACTCTACAGCTACCCGCTGCCTTGGGAGAGACCCGCTGGCTGTTATCGCTTCTCCACTCACCCTGTCTACTACCTGTGGACCACCACCGCTCGAAGGGTGCGTTTGTTTGCTGTTTTTGTTATCGTCCTCTCTGCGGACTGTTTTATTTGTATTCCTCTCAAGGAGAAGACCCTGTGTTGACTTTTTACTGAGCTTCATTAAAGACTCTGTTTGTTTCTTACATCGCGTTTGGGTCCTCACTTACCTTCATAACAGGTATTTTTGCGTAAGCGTGCACTATGTCTAGGCACAAGTGGGTTTGGTGAAATTGCACGTGCATGGCGCTAATCGGTTCAATGGAGGTTCATCTCTGGCACCGTCTCCGTTCTAATATACAGTGCCCTGTCAAGCACCAGAGATATAAACAAAGACAGTACATTCATAAGAATTTGGTAGTGTAAATTGACTGCAATGAATTGGAAAAAACAAATATGGATTTACATTATTTTGGGCATCCTTGTTAAATGGGACATGTTTCTTTTATGCACATGGAAAATGTGGTTCAGGATATGGATGTAGGCTCCGTTAAATTACAAAGAATGTAAGTATTAATCAGTTTCATCTACTGACACAAATCATGGCTAGTATTAACAGTGATTGTATCGGCACACACTTGACTAATAGCAGTATACATTGATTTTGAAAATGTTTATTAATTTAATGAAACATTAAGAAAGTAAACCAAAACAAATTCTAAATTCAAATTACTCTTCAAACGAAACAAAAATAGAGTCAAAATAACAAAGTGGACAAAAAATTCATGCCAAATCCAAACATTTTACTCTCTGGTTTATGTCATTGCAGTGACATAAACATAACAATAAAATAATAATTATAATTGAAAAATAAACCATGATGACCTCTAGAAGATGTATCAAAAATCTAATATTTTTTTGTTTCAACAAACGGCTTCAACAGTGATCGTCAAGGACATTATTTGATGTTCTTTACTTTCAGAATTTTGGACATGAACTTTATTACCACCTGCTGGTGAAATCTCCAAACTGCCAATGCAGGAACTGACTTTGGACTTCACACTGTCTTAAGAGGTGGTATTGAAACGTCTTAGCGCAATGACAAAATGCTTAGGAAAATAGCAAATTGCACTTTGCACCACTTCATTTACATACAATACACCCACAGTTTGCGTGCCTACATCCACAGTAGCACAAACGCTTTAAAAAGCACTTATTTTAGTGCTAAAATTCACGCGTGAACATGCAAGCCACTTTGAAAGAGTTCAGAGACTATTTAGCGGAGACAGGCCACTTCTACTAAAATGAATGGAAAAAATTGGAACGATCTACAGTCTATAGATGTAGAAAGGATGTCCCACCTTACAGGTAAAAGAGCCAATTACCTTTTTGATACAGGAATCACCTGTCAATCAGCTCGAGAAAAAACATTTCCATTAGCTGTACAAGCCAGGAAAATTGTGTTTTTAGCATAATCAGAAGAAGCACAATTTATGATTTCAGTGCTGTCAGATTTAACTTCTGATTTGAAAAATGTTCTTTGATCATAATTTTGACTAAACATTTTTGAGATTTCAGTGTTCCCCCATTCAAGTAAATAGGAGCTGCACTATCATGGAAATAGCCTCCGGAGAGCGTTCCTAAGATGTCCGCCAGTGGACTGACTTGCTAGAAAGACATTTATAAGTTTGTTCTCATAGCGCTCATGAACATTCGAGAGATGTCGTGATTTTCACTGAAATCATTTATTACATTTCAGGTTTTTTCTCCACAAAAATTGATAACCACTCTGTACAACTGTAGTGAGAAGAATATAATCTCAGTATGCTATTCTGAGATGCGGGTCGCCGCTGTTTTGGCTGCACGAGGGGGACCTGCACAATATTTGGCAGGTGGTTTTAATGTTGTTGCTGATCGGTGTATTGTTTCTATACTTATTATTAACAACCTAAAATCAAGAGTTTTATATATTCCAATGTTTTGTATTCATTGACATAATTCGCAATGCTTCATGGGATTGTAAAGGTTGGCAGTACACAGCCTTGTACCTTTGTGTTTTTGTCCAATTTTCAAATATTTTTTTGCCTCAAAACAAAGTTTGTGATGTTCTGTTTTATCTCAGGGCTGGTTGGTTTGGTTGATGGCTTATAACTGTTTTATGAAGGATTTTATGAAAAGTCTATGGGAAACAGCAGGCGGGCACTGTTGCACTCTATTTCTTGCCAGATTACTACTGTTGTGTCATACATGATTTGTACATATTTTCTTTATATATCACATGCAGTGAGGCTGTATTTAGATCAGTTTTATAAGCAGTTTTGCAAGCACTTTTAGCAAAGAAATTGTCTAAGGACTGTGCAATGTTTCTCAACTTCCTTGTTGCTTTCTGAAATGTATGGGAATCTTTTGCAAATAACCTCATTCTTCACTCTCATAAAACTGACATTTAAAAGAAGAATTTGGCACAACTTTGTGGAATTAGAGAGTGACGTGCTCTTTAAACATGCCTCTGTTATTGGTATGTTTCTGCTTGTGATGGTTTTAAAAACTTGTGACGTACACTGGCATCTGTTCCAAAGTGGTGTGTTGAACATCCACTGTGCAGAGCACGTGTGTGTGTGTTTGTCTGCAAGGCAGAGGCAGATGTTTTGTGTTGAGATGAGGCCTGGTTAGTGTGTCTAATCTGGGTATTATTCAATAGACTGTGTGGGAATTATCACCCCTAACTCTCTCATGTTTCTAAACAGAAACAGTGGAGCGATAATCCAGCATCTCTCCCTCTACTCTCCTTATATAACCAGCCTTCTTTCTGTTAGCCCACTGTTTTCACATATTTGTTTTAAAAGTCATACTAAATGCTGTCAGCAGACTGCGAATTCTCTAGATTGGCTGGAGCTCATTATGTAAACACCAGTTGAACCAGTATTAATTAAAAAGAATTATGACTAGTTTCATATCTGTATAATTATCCTAATTGCAATCAGATTTGCACGTTCGTTTCAGTGGAAACCGGTTGCAAGATTGCAGTTTGACCTTCCTGATCCAGTTCTGATTTGCATAGGCTTAATGACCTATCAGTTCTCTGGAGGTGAATGTGAATTGCATAATTTTAGGAAGCGATAAAATAGCATACCTTCATTTACAGTTGTTGTGTATAAGTTTGCATACACTTGTAAAGAACATGTAAAGAATCATGGCAGTCTTGAGGTTCCAATCATTTCTACAACTCTTGTTTTTCTGTGATGGATTGATTGGAACACATATGTTTTTGTCACAAAAAACTTGTGACCAAATCTGTTGGGTCAAATATATAAACACAGCAATGCTAATATATGTCCCTTATCCATTTTCACCGCAATTAGGCACTTTTGCTAGCCATCCAAAAGCTTCTGTCAAGCTTTTGTTTTAATCTTTGACCACTCCTCTTGACAGAATTGGTGCAGTTCAACTAAATTTGTAGGCTTTCTGACATGGAATTTTTTTCTTCAGCACAGTCTATATGTTCTCAATGGGGTTTAAGGGAGGACTTTGGGAAGGCCATTCTAATTCATTAAGTATAGCCTGATTTAGCCATTACCACTTTTGATGTGCATTTGGTGTCATTGTCCTGTTGGAATATCCAACTGCATCTAAGACACAACCCTCTGGCTGATGAATTTTGAATTCTGAGTTTTGAATTTGGATGTAATCCTCCTTCGTTATTCCATTTACTTTCTGTAAAGCACCAGTTCTACTGGCAGCAAAACAGCCCCAGCGTGTATGTGTTCTTCGGGTTAAACGTCTCACCTTCTTCCCTCCAAACATATTTCTGGTCATTGTGGCCAAATAGCTAAAGTTTTGTTTCATCTGACCACAGAACTTTCCTCCAGAAGGTCTTTTCTGTGTCCATGTGATGAGCAGCAAAGTTGAGCGTTAAGGTGCCACTTCTGGCGCAAGGGATCCTTCTTGCATGACAGCCTCTCAGCTTGACTGTGGACACTGACACCTATATTCCAGCAGCTTCTAATTCATCGCAGACCTGCCATTTGGTGGTTCTTTTATGACTCTTGACCATCCTGACCAATTTTTTCTCAGCAGAAGGTGATAGCTTGTGATTTATTCCAGAGCGTGGCAGTGACACAACTATATTCAAGACAATTATATGCTTTTTCAGATCCACGCTGAGCTCCTTAGACTTTCCCATTGTAGTGTTTGTGGTCTATCAAACCAGCACTATTTAAATGGGCTCAGAGAGGTCACCAGCTGTAGTCAATCATAATCACTCAAGAAGTTAAGAGGCACGAAGCAAATTTGATTGAAACAACTTTCTACATCACCATAATGATAATTCAAGTTGCTGTATGTATATTTTCGACACAGCAGATTGGTCATATTTCCAGAAGACCCATAATAAATTCATGAAAGAACCAAAATGCATGAATGTGTTTTGTGACAAAGACTTATATGTTTGTGGTGATGGGGGTGTGGCCGAGCGATGCCTGTAAAGAGCGAGGCCGGGAGAGGAAGAAAGGTAAGAATTGACACCTGTGGGAAATGATCTCTTACAGCTGTTCTGTGTCGCAGTGAGAGCTAGAGAGGGATAACAGTCCAGACCGCTGGAGGAGAGAGAGAGTTGCACGCAGCAGTGTGGATGTGAGCATTTATTTATGTGTGTTACGCTGAAAAGCCAACCTTAGTTAAAAATAAAAAGATTTACATTGACTATTCAACTGTTGACTGTTCACCCTTGCTTACTCCTTCAAAGAGAGTTTGTGACTTATCACATTGTTCCAATCATTCCATCACAGAAAATAAGAAACATAAGAGTTATAGAAATCATTGGAAACTCAAGACTGCCATGCTCTTTACTAGCGTATGCTACCTTTTGTCCAGTTTAAGAAATACCACAACTGTATAATTATCATGACTGTTGCTTCCGTTAACACTTCCCGAACAGGCATTTTTCTGCCACTGCGAGCATATTCAGAACACCATAAATACTCAGATAGTGTTTCCTGCAGACAAATGTTGTGGCAGCACTGTCCCACTATTGAATCTACAGCGCAAAACACACAGCGCGACCATTGAGGTACGATTCCCTCATGAATGACCCTCATGAACTGGCTATTTTGAAGATTCAGGACTAAACAAAGCACATCCAGTGTAGTTAGATTCCCTAACAAATGACTCTTATGAGCCGGTTCTTTTGAATCTACTGTGCAAAACACAGCGCATCCAGTAAAGTCTGTTTCCCAAATGAATGACTCGATTAGTAGTACGTAGTACGATTCCAGAACAAATGACTGTTATAAGACAAGAGTCGTATAATTAATTATGATTCCCATCCCAAATTGTAAAACGTTGCGCATTATTCAGTATACTCTATTTGATTGAAAAGGGACATAGAGGTAATGTGCTTGCATCTGGCCAATACCATCTAACACATTTTTGGGTTTTTGGCCAAGGCATGATAAACAACCCCTCCCCCCACTTCCATCCTTATCAATTTAACTGACTCGCAATACTATTTTCACTTAACATTTCTACCTCTGAATGAGAAAAATCATACATACCACACCAAAAATGAAATATTAAATTACAAAATGGACACTGACATACATAAATGATTCAGTAATGAAACCAGTGTATTCTTGGAGAAGCCCCTATACAGCACAGAGAAAAGGTTCAGAAATTAAAGGGTTATTATGTTTCGATCATATAAGCCAGATTCTTGGAACATTGCCTGTAAACAAGCTTTGGATTACAAAATCGGATTGCGTTGTCTTCTATATTGTCATCTCTGTGCGCTTACAAATAATGTACTTCAGAATTCCACAATGGCATAAATTGTTTGCATTATAACGTGAATGTTATTTGTGCACTTCTTCCCGAGGAGATGGAACACAAACAATGATGTAACTATAAAAACTGGAACATATGCATCTAAAACTGTAGATGCACAAGAAAGAATACCCTGTGTTTATTTAAGTTGCTTCACAGGGGCAACTTGTTTCTGCCAATCAAGTTGTGTGCATAAAATTATTGCGTTGACCTTCTGTCTTTACTATTAAGAGCCATTCTCAGTAAAGTATATTTAATCCATCAATAAATGACGCATCATAGTCTTTTTAGTTCATTCTTATATTTCTTTTATACACTTGACAATGTATTTTTATTCTTACACACAAGGTGAGTTGTATACATGTTAAATGGACAATATCAACATTTATGAGCACTTATACATCAGTACCTCTGACCCACAGGGTTATGCAAAACCCTTTAAATAATCAGATTTATTGCTTTGATATAATATTCTCTACTTTAGAGATATCTTGTTTACAGGAACAATAAATAAATACAAAACTATATTCAAACTTTTAAATAGTATTATAACATCTTCATGCTGTTTTCCTATTGCTTCCGGGTGCTACATAAATAAGCATTATTATTATTGTTATTTGGCCCATGTATGGCCACTAAAATTATGTATTAAAATAATATCTAAAACATTTTCAGAGACCCACCAACAAGTTATAATTATTTCACAGCCGAAGCAACCATTCCCCTGAAAAATCCTTTGCCTAGATTTAGCTTTCAGTTTAATTTACATTTTTTTAAAATATGGACAATTGGGAATCACGGGGAACTAAGAGAAACACAATGAAGCCTCAAACCAAGAATTCCAAACATTTCCATTTGTACTTCATACCAAACATCGATTAAAAAAAAAGTACCATAGCTAACAGTCCATATGCTTCAACAAGAGTTGCATCCCATCCACTACAAGGATCAATACAACACAGACGATAAACATACAAGCACTAGCATGACAGTTTTGTGATGATTTAACTCACGATGTTCATTAATAAAATCACACAATAAAAACTATAAAATGGCTGATGTGCAGTGCGTGAATAATATGTCCTTTTTTTGTCTGCATTACTGACGACACTTAAACAGAACATATGAATACATAAACAGTTCTTCATTTATGTGAAAAGCACCTTTGCGCTTTCTCTGTGGAATCTGTATCATTTTGAGTGTATGCACAACCACTTCCTCGTAAACCTTGAGGCTTTATTATAAAGCAAATTCAATTGACTTATATTCCTAGACATATTCTATATAATCAATGGGATAAATATATTTCCACTCCACATGAAATAAACAAGATTCTTTTTTTTTCTCAATTTTTAAACAGCAAAACTGGGTTGGCCAAGGACAAACCTTATCTGACCCTTAAGTTCTTCACTTGAGAAGTACTGTCAGAAGTTGTGGAAAAATACTGCTAGTGTGTTTATATTTGTGTGGTTCTTGGATGGGAGATTTGGATGTCTTCCTTAGTTTTCCGATAATAAAACGTAAGTGTTTGTGCTAACTCACAAGTTATCTAGACAATTTTACTACTTCAATATACCTTGAACCCCAAAACAACAGTAAACTACATACAAAAAAAAAACAAAAAAAAGTTTTAACAGAAGAATTAAATGAAATAAAATCAAATTTCTCTCATTGTTTGCTCACTTTCGTTCCATCCCTGATATGTATGACTTTTTCTTCTGCAGAACACAAAGAAAGATTTTTAGAAGAATATTTCAGCTCTGTAGTTCCATACAATGCAAGTGAATGGTGACCAGACATTTCAAGCTCCATAAATCACATAATGGCAGCATAAAAGTAATCCATAAAATTCCAGAGGTTTAATATGTCTTATGAAGCAATCCAATCACTTTGGGTATTAAAAAAAAAAAAAGATACATATTTCAATCCTTTTTTCCTACAAACCTCCACTTTCACTTTCAGAATGTGAAAGTGAAAGTGGAGATTTATCATAAAAAAGGACTTCTGATGTTCTGTTTCTCACCCACGCCAATCATATCGCTTCTGAAGATGTAGATATACCATTGAAGTCGTGTGGTTTACTTTTATGCTGCATTTATTAGATTTTTGAAACTTGAAAATTCTGGGCACCATTCACTTTTATTATATGGGCCTACAGATTTGAAATATTCTTCTAAAATATGTGTTCTGCAGAAGAAAGCATACCCATCTGGGATGGCATAAGGATGCGTAAATATGAAATAATTTTGATGTTTTTGGGTGAACTATACCTTTAATGTAAGTGCTTTTATAAAATAAGCTTCTTTCTTCCTTAAATCCCTCCAAAAATTGCCATCATTCATTTCCATTGTAAGCGCCTCACTATAACCTTGATTTTTGCTTTGCTTTTTCTTTTTAATATTAGGGACCAGTCTATATAATTTTTCGGTCCTGATTTCCTTGCATTGTATGAAAGAGAACAGCGTGAATATTCTTCAAAAAAATATATATTTCGTGTTCCACAGAAGATTCTCAAATAATAATATCTGTAAAATGACATGAGTGAGGGTGAGTAAATGATAGACAGAATTTTCATTTTTGGGGTAAATATCCCTTTAAAACTACATGTATGCACACAACCAAGTTGACAAAGTACATGATGATTAGTTAGCAGTGTACAGTAGGACTGAGGCTGCAAGAGCCCAGACTTCCCATCCATTCAGGCCAAGTCTTGAGTCAATAGTCTTGCATGGTCCAGTTCATGGTCAATAATAATCTCTCACACCAGACAAAGTCGTCTTTGGGCTTTTATCACGCAAACGTCGTGACTGGAGTGAAAACCTCCCTAGTCTGTTGATTTCCTGTTGGCTCCCAAAGGGGTGAGTGTCCTCCCAAACTTGTGGACGTTCCTCCCAGGCTTGTATTGGAGGGCGAGAGAGTAGATACTGGCTTGAGTGATGGTAATCAGGTCTGGATCGCCCCTCACTGAAGCTGACACCCAGTGGGTGAAAGGTGGGTAAGTTGTTGAAATGATCTGGGTCACGATACTCTTCGTAAACAGGCGAGTTGTTGTCGTCCTGTGTTAAAGATGCATGGAAATCTCTCTGGCCCTGGTGTCTTCGTAACGGGTAGCCAGTCTGCAGAGATAGGGTGCTTCCATCCAACCGAACGCTGCTGCCCAGACAGGCGGGGGTGAGAGTCAGGGGAGGTGGGGGAGCAGGAAGGGGTGGAGGTGGTGGTGTGGGGGTCTGGTCTCGAGGCGGTGACTCAAAGCCTGGTAGACACGTGTCATGAAGCCATTCTGTCGCCTGCCATTGGTAGGCTGGAACATAAACATGCAGGCCATCAAAAAGTGCTGGATAAGCTACTCTCATTCCATGGGAATTTATATTTGTCATAAATTCTGTATTGTGTCACAAGGCTTTATTAATTTAACCATCATATAATTTACATATAATAATAAGGCGCTAACAGGTGTTAAAGGGAACATAAAAGGATATGTTAGGCAGCATTTTAGTGTCAGTACCTATTCACTTTCATTGCATCTTTGTCCATACAATTAAAGTGAATGGTGATTGAAACTCTCCTTTTGGGCTTCACGGAAAAAAGGAAATCATAAAGGTTTGGAACAACATGAGGATGAGTGAATGAAGAAAGAGTTTTCATTTTTCGGTGAAGCAGCCTCTCACCAAAAGGACTATAAGGATGCTGTTTTGAAAGCATTAGTCATTATTTTAAGCTCTCAAACCTGTAAAAAGTTCGTTTCATGTAAAAAGTCAAGGTTGTGCTCATTAACTCTGGTGGAAAGCCGATTCATTTAGATCAGGAATAATCTCAAGTAAGCTTTAAATTAAAATGCAAATTTAAGTCATGCCATGAGACCTTGATATTTAAATACATGAGATATGAATTATCAGTAAATCTCTAATTTAGTGCACTCAACGAAGATATGAGCTCTTACGATTCATGAAATATTCTTTGATGAATTCAACGCAAATCTTGTCCTCACAGTGGAGGCGTTGGCTTGCTGTGAAAAGACATAAAATGGAAAATGGTTCACAAGGGAAGCAGTTTAATGAGTAATGAGATGAAAACAAAGAAACAACAAAGAGCCATTTCAATAAAAGCAAAACAATTAAAATGACACTTGATTTATGCTTGATGAAACATAGAATGTTACTCTATAACAAAGTTGGATTGTTGGGGATGCATGTAAGGATCTCGAAATATCAAAGACAAGTGTAAAATAGGGTATTCTAATAAAACACGTACAGTAAAGGAACAGTAAAATATAATCTGATCTTACAGTTGGTACTGCGAGGCTGCACATCACCTAGCCCTGCAACTGGTAAGAGAAGGGGGGGGGGGGGGACATTATGAATCACTGCTTCTGTTTACATGACATAACAAACACACTCAAAAAAATATTTTAACCTATTTTTAAGATGTATCCATTTCAATTTAATAACATATTTCCATCTAATTGAATTGCCTAATCTTTAACCAAATAAAATGTATCAGGTTTTATTCATTACATTTTCTTCAAGACTATTCAATTCAATTAGATGGAAAATTGTTTTTAAATTGAAATGGATACATCTTAAAAATAGGATAAATATTCTTTTGAGTGCAACCTTGTTGGTCCTGAATGTCACTCCTATCAACCAATCAGATTTTAGAGATAGGGTTAGGGCTGGGGTTAAACAAATTCTCTCATTCACTTTCCCTGATGTTTCTGACTGTCTTTCTTAATCAGAACACAAATTAAAAGTTTTAGAAGATAGAGCTCTGTCAGGTCTTTATTATGGATGAGTGCCAGCATGTTGACGGTCCAAAAGTCATATTTAAGCAGCATAAAAGTAATCCACACGAGTCCAGCCGATCAATGAATGTCTTCAGAACCAAATTGATACGTTTGTGTTAAAAAAAAAAGACAATTAAAGCATTACTAACTTTTTAAATGCTTCCAGCCAGCAGCTGACGCTAAATGTGACCTAAGCACATTGGCAAGTTCAAGCGAGAATTCTGAAGCGGCGCTTATTTACAACAGGAGAACGAACATCTCGTGAGAGTTTGTCATTTCAAACCATATCAGAGCCCTGGATGGACGCTCCGATTTAAAGTTAAAAACATTTGAATTTTCAACTTGTTTCTTACATAAATCTATCGATTCATTTTAGAAGACATTCATTGATCGACTGGCGTCACATTGATTAATTTATCGCTGCCTAAATGTGACTTTTGGACCATCAAGTGTACTTCTATTATAAGGACCTGACAGAGCTCTATCTTCTAAAAATCTTCATTTGTGTTCTGCTGAAGAAAGACAGTCATAAACATCTGGGATGGCATCAGGGTAAGTGGATATTTAGAGAATTTTCATTTTTGGGTGAACTGTTCCTTTAAGGTCTTGAACTACATTCTTATCAGTCAAACAATTTCTTTCTGGATTTAGGGGTCGGTTAAGACTCAACCTCATGCCATTCCAGATGTGTATGACTTACTTTCTTCTGCTGAACACAAACAAAGATTTTAGAAGAATAACTCAGCTCTGTAGTTTCTCAATACAAGTGAATGGGTACCAAAATTGTAAAGCTCCAAAAGCAAGTAAAGGCAGCATAAAAGTAATCCATACGACTACAGTGATTAAATCTATATCTTTAGAAGCAATTTTATAGGTGTGTGTGGAGAAGATCGATATTTAAGTCTTTTGTTACTATAAATGTCCACTTTCAATTTCTTTTATATTTGGTGAATCACATTCTTCGTGCATATCACCACCTACTGGGCAGGGAGAAGAATTTATATAAAAAAAATATTTATATATAAGTTTTTGTTACCCCTTCACTTGCATTGTATGGATCTATGGAGCTGAAATATTCTTCTAAATATCCTTGTTTGTGTTCAGCAGGAGAAAGACATAGTCATACACATCTGGGATGGCATGAGGGTGAGTGAATGATTTTCATTTTTGGGTGAACTATCCATTTAAGGTAAGACTAAAATATATTATGAAGGCAGATTTTTACCTAAATGTGTAAATGTGATCTTAGGACAATTGTATTTTTCATTAAAATCAGGTAGGGCATGTTGTAACATTTATATAGGGGCAGGTTGTCACATGTTTTTTAATGTCTTCCAATTTATCAATAACAATATTTATTGGTCAAAACACAATGTTTTGATATGTTGGTCACTACTGGGGCAAGTTAAAACAAAAGGTCTTTTTTCCTGGGCAATATTGAAAATGTTCATTGCTTTTTTGTTGCAAAGACCTCAAGGTATGCGGCTATGCAGAAATTGATTTTCAAAAATAAACTTACCCTGAGAAATATTCATTGAATATGGAATACTTGATTTAGATTGTTAAATTGGACTGGACACTATCCCTTTAATTATATAATATTAGTTACATTAAAATATAAATAA
This sequence comes from Xyrauchen texanus, assembly GCF_025860055.1. NCBI lineage: Eukaryota > Metazoa > Chordata > Actinopteri > Cypriniformes > Catostomidae > Xyrauchen > Xyrauchen texanus. The sequence continues at coordinate 16,734,769 of NC_068319.1, read as the reverse complement.
ATCTTTTGAAAACACAATTAGTTACAGTTATACAGATCAAACAATGTATACACTTATTAACAAAACTAAATACTAAATGTGTACCAAATATAAATCCAATTTTAATGAGTTGAATCTAGGTAAAAATTGAATCATTTACCTTCATTTTCTATGGTGTCCACAGCATGGTTTACCAGTCGTATCACCGTCACTATGGAGGCTAGTTTGTAAGAGAGTGTAAAATGCAAGGCAACAAATGATCAAACACTCTTTGAAAACCTATATAAGGATTTATATAAGTCACTCTCTCTTGTTTGTAATCTTCTAATGTCATCTGCTAAACAAAAACAAGTGGACCAATTATGTGACACCTTTTTTGTACAGCAGAAGTGATACTAGGCTATTGAGTCAAGTTTGGAGAGAATATCAAAGGAAGATAGATGGTAATTACTGATGTGACCTATTCAGGCTGTCACTGTTAAAGGAACACAGTTATTACTAATCCTTATGAAAGAACAGACAACAAAAGACATCTTAATTTGGGTAATGGAATAATAATAATCATCTCTGCCGGAGATGGTAATTCAATTACAGGTTATGTTATATTACTTGTGAGTGTGTTTGTTATGTATTTCTTAATATGATAATGTTTGTGTCTGTGCGTGTATCTTAATCACGTCTCTCCGGTATATTGACTTCAGAAGTAACTCGAAGCTGAATGACTCACTAGTAAAGCTGATCATAATTACAGGTCTTGGACTTTTGACTCCAGCTTTAATCAACATGTATGAAAGCAAACACATACTCTATAGATCTATAGGAATAAATCCATACATCTTGAAGAAAATATCAAGAGAATCTTTAAAGCACAGATAAACTGCAGTATGTTTCACATTTTTCTTGCCTTGAATTCTGATGCAGAACTGATATATTATGTATTCACATGCATGCTGTGTGGATCCTGCTGTGAATGAGACAATGGAGGTGCAGTGTGGACACGTACTGAATTGCTGCATGCACAGTGGGGTGCAAAAGTCTCAGATTAGTAAAAATGCTTTATTATATAATGCACCTTTTCTTTCATATCAAATTATATTATCAGAATATAGTTGACTGAAATGTTGACTTGAAAAAAATACATTTGAAAAGTATTTGGCATGTTACCCTTTAATGGCAGCATGAAATGTGCAAAACCTGATGATCTAGTATGAATTGTTATCCCTGTATGATTTTAGAATGCTCCATCCTGTGTGCTTCAATGAAAGCAAGAAAAACTGACCTTTTATTCGAAGGAGTCACGCAATTAAATGTGATTAGTGCCCTAGACATACCGCTGAATCTTAAATATTTCTTAATCATTTTAAGTCATAACATTTCTCTGTTTAACCTTTTTCAAAATCCTAAAACTTATTTTCAGGTTTAAATTAGATTTTGAATCTCAGATTTCCAAAGTGGTTTTCAGACTTTTGGACCCCACTGTCTGCAAAGATTTCCAAAAGGTAACGTGAAGCACATGAAGAGCTCACTTATACAGAGTTGATAAGTTCAAAAAGACAAGGCTTATATCACCAGAAACTGGAATTCTGATGAGAGACAGAGAGAAAACATTAATGCTCAGGGCTCGTTCAGTACGTGCTATGTGCTACCTAATTCCTCTGTGGTTTAATCAGAAGTTGCTAATGAGGGGTGCGTTTGTGAGACTATGTAGAACTGGAATATGAACTGTGTACTCCAGAGCCTAATATTTTGGTGGTTATAGTACTAAAGGAACATTTTAAAAGCATAACAGGACACCTTTATAACCTTTAAAATGTTACTAATGGGTACTTTGGGTCAAGCAATGTATGTATCTCACCGTTGTCGTCGCAGGAATCAGACTGGAATGACCTGAGGGAGTGCGCCCCACTGGTGCTGCTGTCGGAGAAACAGGCGTCCTCCTTCACAGCATTTTCTACTACTGCAGAATAATACAAAAGTATGCATGTACAGCCATGTGCATTCACAAACACACCTCGCAAAAGACACACAATCACAACCATACAGGAAAATACAGTGGGCCCAAATTTTTAAATATATGAATGTCTTTGCATTAAATTACGTATATAATAAAGTGCCATTTATTTGACAGAATATGGAGTTATATTTGTGCCACAATTCTGCGAGTGCAAGATGATATTAATGTTCTGCACAGTCAAGATTATATTTTGAGCACACAAGATGATATTCTTGGTGTGGAAGATATTTTGAGTGTATACAAATAGATTTTGCTCTCAAATAAAGTCTATTTTTCTATTTTCACAGAATTCGGTCATTTATGTTACTCCATAGTTTTTTTTTTTTTGCATGTGCTCTCTCCTCATCCCCACACTGCGTGCTCTCACAGCTTTTACTGCTTTCTTGCTCGAGAGAGTCACAGCGATACAGTATGCCAGAATTTCAGCCAATTAGAGATAAGGGGATACATTTTGATTGGCTGGCTAGATCACAATCACACTGCAAATCAAAACAGGAGGAAGCGAAGGAAATTGTTTTCAAGAAAGGAAATATTTAGCACATACTATTACAACATGTAAGTAGCTATTTCATTGACTTAACTGTTTATATTTAACCTTTATAATAGTTTTTTTTTTTCTTTCAGTAGGCTTATTAGCTAACTAACTATCTGGCTAGCTCTCTTCATATGATCTATATTAATATTTGGTTCTCTTGGCTACCACTTTCATCTGAAATTATATAAATAAACTTTATTCGAGACAAAATATTAACTTGCGCACTCAAAATATCAATTTGTGCGATCCAAATATCATCTCGAGTGCATAGAACATTTTTGTTCTAATATAGTCTTTGAATATTTTACGCAGGCAAAATATAATCTTGCAGTCAAACAAATACACACACCTAAAACAAAGAAAAAAACCACACACATAGAGCTTTATGTTCTCTACTGCATTAAATCAAAAGTATATTAAAGGAAGTTCACTCAAAAATAACATTTCTTTCATCCGATATGGTTGCTAAGTCGATATCATTAATACTCATTAGTTCTTGTGAATCTCATGACCAAATGTTATGATGTCATGTCACAAGAACCAATGAGGTCAGATATAACATTTCTATAGCTGCTACAATGTACTGCAGACAGTTCTGATTACTATAATCTGCTATGTTGTGAAACAATTTATGAGCCCCTGGTCAATCTTCCAGACGGAGCCAATTTCCCTGCCGTGAAAAATCAGAACAGCGCAAGAATGTCGACGTCATATTTATTATGGGGGAGACTCGATTAAAATCCAGGTTTATTATATGTTATTATGATTCATGTATTCTGCATACCATTTACTATCATGTGGATGTTTTTATCAATGAGAATGTTGCAGTTAGACTATAAAAATGTTTTTTTCATTCGTGTGGAAGCCGAATCGTTACCTCTCGTTATCTCAAAGATAAATACACCCCATCACAGTAAAATGGATTTTGCAAATGGAGACCATTGTGTATATGTATAATCTCATCCATACTAAGGCGGGCGTTTAACTGGCCGTAGGCAGTTATCAAGGTCTATTTATGAATCCCGGAGATGAGGGGAGACAGTGTTTCCTGCAACGCCCTTCAACGGCGGTGCTCCATCAAGCTTACAGTTAGAATCGAATGTGATGAGAGAAAAAAAAGACTACAAAAGTGTACTAGAAAATGATTCAGAAAGCTGTCTTCACTTGGCTGCACTCAAAAATTATTATATAGCGTGACTAGTGTAGAAGATAAGAACGCCATTAAAGGTGTTTACATGCGAAGCGAAATCAAAGTAATGGGCAAATCCTACATAGGTTTTTGCTCAAACCTTTTATGGCCTTATTTAGATAAATAAAAGCCTTTAGGCTTTTACATGACCTTACACATTGGTGGCTAATAAGTAATATAACATCAGTATAACTTTGTGCATGTAAATTGTGTAAAATATTATAAACAAAAAAAACACTATATGCAGTTAGGACTAATTATGTCGGGTTTGGGGTGAGGAGGGTATTCTGTTGGAAACTAAGAGGAACACAATTACCCTCTGTTCTGTACATTTCCACTCTATCGCCCTGGTAACCCCTGTCTTCCCATTGCAACACCTGGACTTGATGCTCCGTACTGTTGTACTCTTCCTCGTCTTCCTCATCCTCTTCTTCCTCTTCCCATGGCGGCTTACGAACAGGACTGCGTTCGGACGAATTGGAAGACATTGAAGTGGGAAGATTGGGCGCCACACTGCAAACCACCACACTCCTCCGAGGCATCCCCAGGATGTGTGGAGTAGCCACCTGGAAGGTGCTCATTTGAGGTGGGCAGGAAAGGGTGGCCAGCCCCCCTTCTGCCTCTACCTTCTCTGTGTCCCCTCGAGGGATTCCCTGGCAATGAGGGAGCGTGTAGGCTGTAGGCCGCACCATGACCTGGGGCGGCCCTCCCAAACTGTTATTCCGGTAGAGACTGGTGCGACAGTCGGTGCTGACCCTTACAGCTTTGAACTCGATGCCTTCGGCTCTCACACCTGTCTTATGCAGCATGTAGTTGGTTTCCGTGGAAATGCCCACTGCCTCCCCTTGGCTCCAGTCCTTCCGAAGGACTTTTTTGCGGAATGCAACCAGCAAGGTGAGGAGAACCAGCACCGCAAAGAGCAACACGCCAATACCTATGATCTCTCTCGGTCCAACGTAAGACAGCAACTCGGCCTGAGTTTCAGGACTATCTGGAGATGGCTGCCCGCAGAACTGACCTTCAAAGCTGATGGTGCAGTTACAGTAGAAGGCCCCAAAAGTGTTCACACACAACCCTCCATTCTCACACTCCTCCCTCTCACACTCATTTACATCTTCATCACACCTGTGAACAAAAGGATATGTTTGTGTTAGGCTACTGTTTGTTTGGAATGGAACACTAGCATTCTATATACTGAATATTGGGCAGTACACACTGTATAGTGTGTATTAGTGGTCGACCGATATGTTTTTTAATGATGCTGATATTCAGAGAACAGGGTGGCCGATATAATGCAGATATATTACAATTTATTATAATAAATAACATGTACAGAACATTTCTAAAACAAATTAAAGTTTTATTTAGAACTATATTAATAGTTTTAAAGATGTAAAATTAATCTTTTAAAATAAATTAGATTGTATTTTAAATGATAGATAGCAGTTTCTTCTGATTTCTGTTTAGTCATCCAATTTTAGTACTTTATGTGCACAAAGAAATTTTTAATATATTAGGAAGAAGGAAATAACAATGCACACAGAAATCTAACAACCACGGATGGCATATGCGCATTAGCAATCACATTTGTCTGATCGGTCAAGCGGGAAAATCTATCGGCCGATGCGATAATTAAAAAATGTGGAATATCTGCCTATTTATTGGCCTCTGAGATATATCGGTTGACCACTACTGGCTACTATTAAAACTGGTAAGTGAAACGGTAGGCATTATTCCACACTGTAAAACAATTCTAATGTACAACATCAAAACACAGAAACCTCACATTTAGTCAAAACTTTTTTGTTTATAAACAAGTATCTTAAACTACGATCTGTCCTGTGTCAGATGGGTTTGGATTACCTATTATCAGATTCAAAGAGTAGTTGATTGCTGTACTTTGACTTATACAGCATACATACTATTCTTACTATTCCTGCAGTATATAGTGTGCTACATGGTATTATATGCATACAGAAAATGTCCATACTATGCAGAGTATTCACACTACAGTATATACTGGAGAAATAATAAGTATAGTATGGTAGTATGCTTCATGGTATTCTACATATAGAGATAATGTGCCTACTGTGTGCAGTATACATACTATATTCTGCATGCATAGTGTGGCTGTGGGGGCATGGTCGAGTGTACGTCCAGAGACAGGTGTATCACATCTAACTAAGGTGTAAGCGACCTCACCGCTTTGCCTCTCTCCGGAAGTTTGACCATGCCCCCGCTGCCACAAATAGTAAGTATTCTACATGATTGTCTATATACACAGAAAATTTACCTACAGTACACAGTATAAATACTATTCCTACAGTATATAGTATGCTACATGGTAGTCTATGCAGGAATAGTAAGAATAGTATGCTAGCATGCAACATGTTATTCTATGTATACAGAAAATATGCACACTGCACAAAACATGCATACTATTCCTGCAGTATACAGTTTAAAATGCCACGTGGTATTCTGTGCATTTAGAAAATGTGCATATGATGCACAGTACACACACTAAATACTGGAATAATGTGGTAGTATGATTCATGGTATTTTCTGTATACAGAAAATGTGCATACATTGTAGTGGGCAGTATGGATACTATATACTGCAGGAATAGTAAGAATATTAAGCTAGTATACAACATGGTACTCTATGTATACATACAATTTGCACACAGCATACATACAATACTTAGTATTACTGCAGAATATAGTATGCTACATGGTATTATATGCATACAGAAAATGTGCATACTTTTAACAGTGTACACACTACATACCAGTGGAATAGTAGGATTAGTATGCTAGACTTTTAGAACTTTTAACTTTTTACATATACAGATAATGTGCCTAATGTGTGCAGTATGCATACTATATTCTGCAGACATAGTAAAAATAGTATGCTAGTATGCTACATGGTATTCTATATGTTCAAAAAATGTTCATACTGCGCACAGTATAGATACTATTCTTACTATTACCACAGTACTGCATATAGTATGCTACATGATATTCTATGTATACAGAAAAATGTGCATACTTTGCACACGATACATATGATATATTCCAGGAATAGTAAGAATAGTATGCTAGTATGCTACATGGTATTAAATGCATACAGGAAATGTGAATACTGTGCACATTATATACAGCAAGAATAGTAAGTTTAGTAATGTTATGCACTGTACAGTATATATTTAATAGTAGTAGTATTTGAACATAGCCTCAGACTTTCTCTCATTTACTGACTGGTACTCAGAGGCAGAGATGCTTTTCATAACCTTTCACATTTTGTTGAACACAAACTCCACTCTATGCTCCAAACAGGAAATATGTTATCTTTCCTTTCAATGGTCTGCCACTCAGAGAATCTCTAATGTTTTATATGTTCTTACAGTGCAAAAACGTTCCACGAATCTCAGAAAAAAAAGAGTGAGAAAAAATAATGAGATGTTTGTGTGTGTGTTGCATAACTTAATGAACCAGTTGGAGAAATTCAGTGTAAAGGGTAGTTATATAAAGCAATTTAATTTTTATTTATGTTTTCTCCCATTATAAAAACAAAATACATACAAAGAAGGGCAGAGGTCTACTGAGCCCCTAAATGTCAAAGCAGTTGGGAAAGATTTAGTTGGGTTAGGAAAAAAATAAGCAAATGCTTTTGCTCTCGCAAAACATTGTGTTCCCCGAGAAATTTTGCATGCTCTGGCAACACTTTTGCATTCTCTTGAAAATTATTTTGTATTCTCTTAAAAACTTCTGCATTGTAACACAAATTATTTTGCGTTCTCTTGCAAATTATTTGGTGTTCTCTCGCATAAACTTTTGCATTCTCTCGCAAAACGTACGTCATAATGACAGTGTTCTGCTAACTCTACTATGTGTATTCCAGCATTATTCCAGCTTTTGAGTTCAACAAGAAGAGAAAGCCAGTGCAATGAAAGAGTGAAGCCCAAAATACAATACTTAGGCAATGCACAAATCATAATCTTCAATTTATGAATTTGTGAAAATAAAGATTACGCAGTTAAAATTCCATTAAATGCAAGTGGTCTTCTTGAAATGGAATGCTGCGGCACACAATTGAATTGCATATTATTATTGTTGTTGATGTGATGGTGTTTCCCTCTCCATTAATAAAGCAATAAATGCTTCATTATTTGTGGTGACTGACAGTTTTGGGCTTTAAAATAACTGCAATTCAGAACTCACTTTTATATATAATTCATATTTGTGTTTGGAACAACCCTTTAGTTTGGCCACCATGATTGCCCTGTGGAGGCATCATGTATGTGGTTTGGTATGTGTCACTGTTGAATGATTGACTCACTCATAACACAATTGTCGCCATCTGCTGGCGCACTATAAATTGTCACATAAACCTATATTGTACATATAAAATTATAGTTGATATTTCAGCATATGATATTCAAATTTCATTAGGCCTGTAGTAGGGACAACATGCTACATATATAACAATTGTCATTTTGTATCATTTTTTTTAAATATATTGCATTTTTAATTGCATTAAAATAATATATTTTCTGTTATGTTTTGGGGTTGTTGTTTTTTTTGTTCATATGCCATATATCAGATTTATGTATGATGTAATGATGCAATACAAAAAAAGAGTCACTGTATCTTCTCACTCTTTACATGTTTACAAGATATTTATTTGTGTGTGCTTGCAAAGTTTGTCAGGGGTTTTGCAAGAGAACGTAAATGCATTTGCTTCCCCCCCCCCCCTGGCCCTTTAGGGGCTCCGTAGAGGTCCCCCTTTCTCAGTTAGTTGTTTCAGGCGTATCTTGAAACAAAAATCTCTTCAACCTAAAATCTCATTAAAAAGCAAGAACAGCGCCCTCTAGGGCAGTGTTTCCCAACCACTGTGCCGTGGCACACTAGTGTGCTGTAAAAGATTGTCAGGTGTGTTGTGGAAAATGATCAAATTCAACTAAATTTAAAATAATCTCCCGCTTGATTGATTACAGCAGCAGTCAATCGAGTGCTTGGCAACCGCAGTCCTACCGAGGCACATCGCTTGATTGGCTATAGCAGAGCGTGCACAGTGAATCTGTGTCTGACAGGAAATGGAGCTTGAACTCTGAAGAAGAGGTGCTCCTGAAACTTCTCATTTGTAAATAAGCTGAATGACCTGGTATATATGTATCGACCGTCTAAATGAGAGGGGCATGTTGTTCATTCACTTTAGCATCTTTCGTATTCTTTGTTCATCAAGGAGAAAAAAGGGCGGAAGAGCTACGATTAATATGTAAATGTGAATGCTGTTTATACATGTTAAGAGGCTTTCACATGACTTGCATCAGCGCTGCAGAATACATTGAAGTCTATGAAGTGACTTTACACCAAAGTGATTTACCACACACGTTTGTGGTTTACAAAAAGTTTTTGAGAGAGCAAAGCAACAAGAAATATTTAAAAACTGATATTGAATGTCTCTCATAATTTATTATAATTAAACATTACCTTTTTGTTTCCAAATATCAGAGACCCCAGTTATTAATCTAATTTAAATTCACCAAGAAAACACCAAGAACTAAACATAAATGAGACATTTTATTACTTTCTGCCATCAAAGCAACTATTTTTTTTAGAGTTTTTTTATTATTATTATTTAAAGACCAATTTTCAAGTAATTTAAAAAAAATTATTCGTTTAGATTTATTCTTAAAAAGATTTGTCGTACACAGACAAAAAAAAAAAAAAGGCCAAAACCTGAGGCAGAGAGGATCAGATGTGTGCAAAGTAAAAATGTGTTATCCTTTTTCAAAAGAAAAGAAGAGGCACATGATGCTTCTAACCGAGTCAGAATGGCGGCGACAACACACGAGGATGGTTGCAGTGGTAATTATCAGGAGCAGCTGCAGGAGGCTACCGCGGGAGCAGCTAACCAGGTTCACCGACAGGAGCAGGAGGCTACCACAGCAGCAGCTAGCCGGGTTCAACAGCAGGAGGAGGTACAGCATAGGTCGGATTCAGAGGGAGAGGAGGGTGCTTTCAGTAAAGAAGAAGAGTTTGGGATGTCTAGCGACAGGTCAGGGTTGGGATGCACAGCTATTTGGACACCAGCTCAGTTCAACCAGTACTCAGTACTACCCCTGGCTTGTAATGGAAAATTCAAGTTTGGACTGGTGGGGTCTTTGGGGCCAGAAAAGACAGGGGGGATGAAACTAGCAAAGGAATGGGTCGCGTGTACAGTAGCCTCGTCTGCATCAGATATTAAAAAATAGCAACGGGCACTCATAAAATAAATATGGCGTACAAGGAGGCTAAACGCCACAGGCCCACAAATGGCTTTGAACATAAGATTGATTGCCAAGAGTTAAATAATTAAGAGTAAAACAAAAAGTTGATATGGGTAGAATTCTACATTCCAATACTGTGTGTGCAAATATACAGAAACATATTTCAGCAGAAATGAAAAGAAAACAGTTTGAAAGAATAGTACAGTGTGCACCCTAACTCAGTTTAATGTTGAATGAGTCTATCAGTTGAAATAAAATAATTTTCTTGATCACATAGCTAAGGGTTCAGTTGCCTGACAAGGACAAGCCTGCAATAATTTTTACTGTACTTGTAGAGCTATATGATCTAACAGCTGAATTAATTGTTCATCGTCTATTATTTGTTCTGGAGAGCCTATATTTTAATTTCTCTCGAAAACCCTCATGTCGTGTTTGGCACTGCTCGACCCATAGGCTTGAGCTCGCAGTAGGCGAAGTAGTGAAAGAGATGAGCGCTATCAATTATTTTAAAATATTGATGGACAAGTTATATTAAATATATAGCACGTCTAACAAAAATTTAATGGAGTTGAAAGAGTCTGCAGAGAGTTTGGTCAGGTATTAGACACTAGGTGAGTGGCATCAAGTTTTAGAACAGTCGAAGCAGTGTGGAATAACTACCAAGCACTTTACAAGCATTTTAAAACAGCAACAGAGGATCCCTCCCACGATGGCATTATGAAGCAAACATGCAGTGGACTTTTGCATTTGCATTTGTAAACAACCTAGGCATCATGTGCGATACATAGTAAGAATTATCTGAACTGTCACTCGAGCTTCAAAAAAGAGAAAGTCCCACCATTTTGGCACACAAGGCAATTTGTAGGGAAATCAGGGTATTTGAGTCCATACTGGAGCATCCAGGACACAACAATGAACTCAACCAGAGGGGAACTGAGGATAACTCTTTACAGGGCGTCACACTGATCGGAGGAAAACCCAGCGACAAAAGGCTGAAGAAATATAAAAGCCAGAGGCAGTTATTCCTAAGTTTGGCTAAGAACTTGGAGGACCTTATGTTATCTCAAGCGGGCAGTAGCCGGATAAAGCTGGATATAACAAGTTTATTGAGGAGTTGAATGAGCTTTATGCACAGTACTGGCACGAGAACACTAGTGCGATGTATGGAGAGACTGAAGTTGAATCGCTGTTTCAGTGCTTTGACATTGACAGTCCCGTGCACAGTCATTCAGGCCTACAGAGAGTACATAGACTCAGATGGAAAAGATATCTCTGATAAACTGAAGGAGTTATTTGTTGCTTTTTGTAGCATTCATATATCAAGTGCGGAGCGTGGATTTTCCCAAATTAACTTGATTTGCACACCGAACCGTGCCTCTATGCACACTCTTACCCTTTCAGAATCTTGTTGGACCCCTCTGGCCAAATTCAGTCAATAACAAAAGGTTGAGGGTGGCCAAAGGACATAGAACTGCCACAGACACATGCAGTAAAGCCCGAAACAGGGAGGAGGAGGAGGAGGAGGAGGAGAACCAGGACATAGCTGTGGTGTGGGGTGTTTTGGACAACTAGATAATGCAAGCGTACATTTGTCTAGTAATATTTTAGAAAGCTGTGTGTGATTCTTTATTGTGAAGTATTATTGTGTATATGTTAGACCTGTGGAGATATAAATTGCTGACTGCAAGTGCTGTAAGCCCCACAATTAAGCATGTGGTGATTCGGGCATTTGCGTGTGTTGTGTAGAGTAGCCTAAAATAATTTTAAATTATTGCCATAACATTTATATTGTGGAAATTATTTGAAATTGAGGTTAGCAATTGGGCATTTGAGTACATAACATGATGTTTTCAGCACCGTGTCTTGTACGCGTTCTGGGACCAGCGCCCACCTCTTCACCCCTCAGCTCTCATGTGCACTTTGCGTTCTGGCACCATCTGATTTACAAACTAAGCACTAGATATTTCCAATTTAACTCACATTTTCATGGTAGCAAACACACAACCCACAAGAAATTATAGCAGCCTTAATTGTTTTTCTTTGATGAATTGCTTTAAAATCTGGTCTTAATTTTAAAATTGAATATAGTAATAATTAGAAATGTTATTACCACAAGCAAAAAAAAAACAGCCCTGTATTACGAAGTCACGTATATATTGAACCAGTGGTACAAACAATCAAGGTTTTAGATGGAAAACAGCAAATTAACGCTCGGGATAATGCCTTTCAAATAGAGTCCAATCAATAATGGTGATGTTTTTGGATTACTTAGATTAGCTTAAAGAAACATTGGTAGTTTAAAAATAATGTATAATGCTTTTTCAACTGATCATGGAAAACGTAATGTCCACAGCCACATTCTTGGAATAAATTGACAATTTAACCACATACTTTTTTTTGGAAAAATACTGAAAATATTGATTACATGATCTAATATATATTTTTTTTAAAGTACTTTTTGTGGTATTACCCATTGTCTCTTTAAGCATTGTTAACTGTCTTCCCTTTAAGAAGTTGTACACACTGGTGGGAACCTTGAAAACATCTAGTGGGTCTGATCTGAAGTCTAAAATCTTGAAATCTTTGTCACATTTTGATGGTGTCTGGTGGTGTTACTAATAATAAAAGTATATGCAAAGTAATGTTTTTTTGTGAATAACAGTAAATGTAAGCAGTTAATGTTCACTTAAAATGTTGCTCTAAAATAGCAACTAAATAGCTCTAAAAATTATCATGAACATTGTCTGTGGTCTAATAAATGTATAAAAAAAAATCAGGTCTGAAATGTACTGAAGATTAATGTCAAAATGCTTCCAAAGGAACTACAATTAAAGTGAACTCCAAAGAACATTTGCTTAGCTGGTTTGTACAGAGACACTTAGGCCACATCCACATCTGCTTTCGTTTGAAAACTTGTTGATTTTGCTACATTTATTCCTCTCATTCACACCCACACAAAAAGACTTTCGAAGACGATGACAAAAGGATTAGTGCGTACATGGCCTTAGTGAATATGTGCGATTCTGATCAAATCAGTGCAGGAATGAATGCCTTACGTGAGTCCACTGTAGCCCTTAAGGCAGCCACAGAGAAAGCTGTTCCCTACAGCCTTACAGTCTCCTCCATTCTGACAGGGTGAGGGCACACAGGACGACACCTCCATCTCACAGCGAGAGCCTGTGAACTGTGGTAGGCAGCTGCATGAAAACTCTGAAGGCAAATCCAATAAGAAGTTTTATTTTTAACCTACACATTTTTAAAAGGTTTAAATAATCTGGTTTTATTCAATTCCAAAAAGTTATTTAACATGACTAAATCAATCTAGGGTTACACCAGCTAAAGTAAATTCTCACCACCAGAGGGCAGCTGTGTACAAGAAGCTCCATTCTGGCATGGTCCTCCAAGACATGGATCGGGATATAACACACATCCCAGCTTCACATCACTCAGCCCAGCCACCTCTGCATACCGGCTCCTCTTGTTCTGAAGTGGAAGTTCATTTCCATTGAGCATCACTGAGCCCAGGCATCCCTGGAAGCCATCTTGCGCTCTTGGGGGCATCTGGCCACCGCTGGCCACCGACCCATGCAACACCTGAGCCCCGAAGTACAGCGATCCGTCTGCAGCAAGGGGCCACAGGCGGACAGGTGCCCTTGCAGAACGTCGGCGTTCCACATAGCTGTCATCCAGGGACAGGAGGGTGTAGTTACTGGTGAGCTCCAGGGTCATGGTGTGCCAAGAACCGTCATTGATTGGACGACCTGAGATGCCCAGGATGTCCAGTCTCTTGTCGCAGTCCATCTGGAACCACAGACGGCCTTCCTCTATCTGAACAATCACACAACCATTCACTATAGTCAGTCCGCTGCTTTAGCAAACACAAAAACTCAGGCAATGACAACTAAAACTCCACATATATATCTTACCTTGAGCATTGTGCAGGAGTCAGTGCGTGTGTACATGATGACACCCTGGCTCTGTAGTGTCCTGATTTTCAAGTCAAGCCTCAAGTCTCCACTTTTATTACCATCAGTCAATCTGTATTTGATGTAACTGTTCCCTGTAAAGCTCAGAGATGTCTGACCTGCCAGCACAGGTGGAGAAATCTGTCAGTCAATCAGGTAAAGAGTAACTCCAAATTTCACCGTTTCAATCTGCTATTTATACATACTTTCAAGCAAAAGACATTTGTAGAAGTGTTCTATGAAATGTTGTTTAAATATACTGTATGTTTGACCACTTTTGGGATATTGCACAGCAGGAAACCCAGCAGAGTTTGTTTACAGTATATGGCTTTATGTGGCAACCAAATGAGCCAAATCAAGCAAAAGGAAAATCGATTCTGAAATAAAAAAAGAACTATGGAGGTTTTTTTTCCCGTATTTGCATGTTGTTTATAGTGACATTTTTAATTATTTGGAGCTACCTAAGGGGTGTAAAATGCACATTTATATATGGTTTCACTTGTATTATATAATGCTCTATTATTTTCTCCACAGCACAACACTGTTTCAGTTGGAGATATTAAAGCAAAATGTCTGTAGACATCTGTTTTAACATATTTGCTTTCAGTAAAATACAGTAACAATATTTTCATTACATATAATTTCATACCTTTTTAAATGATTACAAATATGACAAGTAGTAATAAAAGGAAACCAGAGACTATCCAGAAAAAAGAGCACTTCAACTTTTACATTTTTTAACTAAGTTTACAACATTATTTAAGAAAAATTTATTTATTTGTATTATTAAACTTGATTTCCTTTCAATATATAAACTAAATGAATATAGCATAATATAAATAATGAACAAAAATATCAGTGACAAATGTTTTTTTTTCTATATTTTTATAATATAGACAAGTACTTTAACTTATACATCAATGTAATTGTAATTATATTTATAGTTAAGTTAAAGCTGAAGAATCTAAGTTTTCAGTGTTAAAATACTTTCTTCTATACCAGCTTATTATGCAGAATAACTATAATCCATAGGTTAATATTCTTGAAAACCGTAAACACTGTCTCTGTGGCAATAAAAAAATTCCTGTGTTTGTTTGAGGGACCCACTAAGCCTCGCCCCAACAACATTACTCAACCAATCGGTGCGGGACTATCTGAACAACTGTAGACCAGGGGTGTATTCTGAAAGCTTTGGAAAGTTTTGAAAACATAGTTTTTTTGCATTTTCATTCAGTGGCACTAATGTCACAGAAATTACATACTACAGTCACTATTAACTATTTAAGAAAACATTTTATTAACCATATTTTTCATATATAGTTAATTAAGTAGTCAAGTATAATTAATAAGTACTTCAAAATTACTACTAATAATTTGAAACCATTTTTTATTGAACATAACTGATTGAAAGAGTAAGCTGAAACTCTGTTTGCTTAGATATTCTGCTATCTCAAAATAAACTAATGAGTCAAGAGTCTAACCTGCACACTGGCCATTGATTTCCTTTCAAGATGTAAACTAAATGAATATAGCACAATATAAAAATGTTACAAAAAAATATCAGTGTCAAACATTTTTCTTTTCTTGGAAACACAACTATATTTTCTAACATAGTTTAGTATATAAACTCAGCAAAAAAAGAAACATAAATTTTTCAGGACACTGAATAAAGATAATTTATATTATATTCAATTATATTACATTAGAGATCATTTTTTAATATTCCAAATAACTTTACAGATCTTTATTTTAAAGGGTTAAAACAATGTTTTCCATGCTTGTTCAATGAACCATAAACAATTAATGAACATGCACCTGCGAACGATCATTAAGACACTAACGGCTCACAGACGGTAGGCAATTAAGGTGACAGTTATAAAAACTTAGGACACTAAAGAGACCTTTCTACTGACTCTGAAAAACACCAATAGAAAGATGCACAGGCTCATCTGTGTGAATGTGCCTTAGGCATGCTGGATGAAGGCATGAGGACTGCAGATGTGGCCAGGGCAATAAATTGCAATGTCTGTCCTGTGAGATGCTTAAGACAGTGTTACATGGAGAACGATCATCCTCGCAGTGGCAGACCACATGTAACAACACCTGCACAGGATCGGTACATCCGAATATCACATCTGCGGGACAGGTACAGGATGGCAACAACAACTGCCTGAGTTACACCAGGAATGCACAATCCCTCCATCAGTGCTCAGACTGTTGCCTCCACATCTTAGACCGTCAATTCGTGCTTCTTATTGTGGCTTGTTGAGCACGTTACCGTAGAGACCTAGCGCGTGTGGAGGCTTCACGCTATACTCCATTATTCTCCAAGACATGCACGCACAACTCACCACGTGGCCCACCAAGAGGGTGAACCACATTATAGTGACCATAATAAGGTTAACTCAACATGTCTCTACCCAACCTAGCAGCCGGGCCAATTAGTTGCTTAGGAAGCCTGACTGGAGTCACTCAGCACACCCTTGATTCGAACTCCAGGTGTGGTAGTCTGCATCTTTACTTGCAAATCTACCCAGGCCCCCTACAATATATTAACTACATTTAGTTATTATAACTATACAGTGTGTGTATATATATATATATATATATATATATACACACACACACACACACATCTATACATATTATTATTATTGTATATAACTTAACTACAACTATAAACTATATTAAAAAATATTTACCAATATTTTTTGGAAATTGAAGAAAATATTAGTTATTATTTAACAATATTATTCCACAGTATATAACCTTGAAACTTTGTCTCAAAATAAAAATCCTCTAACCTGCACACTGGTCAAGCATACCAGGCAGACACTGGCAGAGAGGGGGTGCTGTGGGGCTGCTGCGAACACACTGCATATCTGATGGGCACATTTGGCCATCACAAAGCTCTAGAGATGATGGACAAATTCCACCTGCAGTGGGTACAAACATTGTTAGAAACACAAATTGAAATTCCAGGCTACTGTTTGAATTTAATCAAACAGGATAAATAATGCATACCATGCAATGCATACAAGAGTAAACCATTGAATTGGTTTTGCCTTTTGCGTTATATGAGAGGGAAGCAGAGCTCTAACCTGGGCAGGTGCAGGTCTCTTTCCTGCTGAAGCGTGGAGACACAAAGCTCACTCTGGAGGTGGTGTAGGTGACCACGCCGATGGGGTCTAGACTGACGGTGAGCTCGCAGACTCTCTCCCCGCACTCAAGCTCACCTGAGCAGCTTTGATCGAGGATACTGACCACTTTCAATGCTCCACCTAGGAGACCTTTCGTTTCCTCCAACCTGAGAGCCAACTCCCCTGGACCAATATAACCTCCATCAGGAGCCTCCACAGCAAGGAGCACCTCCAGTTGACTGGAGTAACTTAGGGGCTGCACTCCAAGGATGTGGAAAAGGTCTGGCTCTTCGGTAACTAGTGTTCCACGGAGCACATTCTTTAGGTCTTGCATGTAAAGACCCACAAAGTCCTCAGGAGATATGTCTTGGAAACGAAGGGTCACTGCATTCTGAATCATCTCCTCTGTGGCTTGCTCAACCTGGATAGTCACGCCCACTGTGACAGAAAACTGCCCGTCACTGACCGTAGCATTGAGTGAGTATCTATAAAGGAAGGAAGGATGGATGGATGGATGGGAGATTTTAAGTAATTTCCATTTTACTTGATTCAACAAAGCAAAAGCAAAATCTTTTCAAGCACCCTCTGGAATGAGCTTGAGTACCCCTTGAACTACCCTGGTTGGGAATTAACCAATAAATTGCAAAGAAATATATATTAACAAAAGTGTTAGCCATTAATTTGTGTATAGCAACACACTCTAACACTTGAATTATCATTGCATTTACCTTCCAGCCTCCAGGCCATTTAGAGCCACAATCTTCCCATCCTGTCTGTTAATCTTGAAAAGGCTCTTTGTTTGTGGTCTCTGACTAAAAGACAGAACATCATTCTCGTCTCGGTCCATGGCATAGATCTTCCCAATAATCCCACCAGGAAACACATCTGCTGCCATGACAATGTTAATTTCCAGTGGAAAGGCCACAGGTTTGAAGAGGCTGTCTCCAATGACACGTACAAACACAAAGGATGTGGAAGATAGACGAGGCTTTCCAGAGTCACGTGCCTTTAAGAAATGAGCAAAAATGAACACTGTACTAAAATTGCTTCAAAGGATAGTGCAACAATGAAAATTCTGGGATCATTTACTCTCCCTCGTCTCCCTTTGTCCCAAACCTTTATAACTTTCAATCTTCAGTGGAACACAAAAGGAGATGTTAGGCAGAATGTTAGCCTCAGTCACCATTCACTTTCATTGCATGGAAAAACAATGTAAAGAAAGTGAATAGGTTTGTGTGTGTGTATGTGTGTGTTCATGGAAGAATGTGATAAGGGTTTAGAATGACATGAAAGAGAGTAAATGATGGCAAGTTTTTGGATGAACTGTCCGTGTGATTTTTAAGGTGTTTTTAGAGGTGTGTACTAACCTGTATCTCAAGCATATACTCCCTTGTTGCATCTGGACCAAGTAATCTGTTGGTCCGTAGCTCTCCATTCTGGTCCAAACTGAAGGCGTTACCCTTATTTCCAGATACAATGCGGAACTCAAAAGGAGCACCATTTCTAGGGGAGTCCTTATCAGAAACTGAAAGTGTGAGGATGGTGGTTCCTGCAGGTTTGTTCAACTTGAACGAAAAACAGAAACAGGATGCTAATTATCAAAATTCAAAAAAAGTTGAAGTTACAACTACAATTTTATATTTTCTGAAGGAAATGTGAGTGGTGCTTGACCATGCGAAACTCGACGGCACTATGCTATGTTTGACATGGATGGTTGCTAGGGCGTTTCTAGGGTGTTCTGGGTGGTTGCTTACTGGCCCAAGTCAAAAAAGCCCACCATCAAGTCTCTATAATATTCTGATCTTTAGATATGGCTCAAATCCCTCCTTTAATATAAGTCTATGAGATTTTGTGACATGTTTTATCATCTGCCAGGTTAAATTATTAGTCTGATTACAACAAAAGTAATAGCAACTCTCCTCAATAAGCAGTGGAATTTGAAACAGTGTATGATACATTACATGCCACATCTTTAAGATTTAGTTCACCCAAAAATTAAAATTCTCTCTTCATTTAGTTACCCTCATGCCACCCCAGATGTGAATGACTTTCTTTTTTCTGCTAATATCTCAGCTCTGTAGGTCCATACAATGCAAGTGAATGGGTACCAAAATTTGGAACATCCAAAAGCACATAAAAGGCTACAGTGGTTAAATACATGTCTTTTTATAGGCGATATGATGAGAGTGAGTGAGAAACAGATCGTCTTTTTTACTTTCAATCTCCATTTTCACATTCAGTTTCACATTCTTCATGCATATCACCAACTACTGGGCAGTGAGGAGAATTTATAATAGAAAAGGAATTATAGTAAATATTGATCTGTTTCTCATCCACACCTATCATGTCGCTTATAAAGATATTGATTTAACCACTGGAGTCAAATGGATTACTTTTATGCTTCCTTTATATGCTTTCTGGAGCTTAAAAATTGTGTTACCCCTTCACATGCATTGTGAGGACCTACAGACCTAAAATATTTTTTTTTTAAATCTTTGTGTTCAGGAGAAGATAGAAAGTCATTCACATCTGGGATGGTATGAAGGTGAGTAAATGAAGAGAGTAAATGAACTATCCCTTTATTCCTAAGGGTAAAGTTTTTGTTCATATCCCTCTTCCTATGTATGAGCAATAGTACTAGTGGTGTAGCCAGTAAATTATGTATACTGAGTAATGTATATTTTAATGTGATGTGTCTATTGCTGAAAATAACCTACTCTTGCACATACCTGAATAACAGCTGAAGCATTAGTGGGAGAGAAGATCGGTGGGTTGTCATTCACATCAGCAATCTCGATATTGACATTCACAGTGGTTGACTTGGCAGGTGACCCGCTGTCAAATGCCTGTACAGACAATGAGTAGCTGGAGACCTTAAACAGAGAAAGGAGAATAAACGTCAGAGAAAGACTACTCTACTATTGATAAACTTCTCTTTTGAATAGAATGGGATACTGTGCATTCCAGTTCTGGCATTTCACAGCCTTCTTTTCAAATGATGGACAATTATAATAAAATAATAGCTAATAAAAAATGTAAAAGGATCATAATAAGCTTTGAAATGTAATAACAATGAATTCAAACCAATCACTGCTGAATGTATTTGGAAACAGATGCAGTTCTAAACATTATATCTTTGTATATTGCATTTTTCATTTGTCTACAGTACATTAAAACAAATCAAGAAAGAAAGGCTACATGCTACCTTTCAAGCCTACTTAAAACAAGAAATAGAGATGAATGGATTCTGACAGGAAGCTGTGTAATTTTGAAAGTTTTCTGTGAAAATTATTTTCCAAAGTAAATGATAAATTAACAGGAAGTGATGTAACCACTCTTAAAGTACTTTGAAAATTCTTTGGTTTCTTAAAAAGGTATTAGGATGAAACAATGCAGAATAAAGTGGTCAAAATTGCTTGAGTTTATGTGAATGAAACAAATTACATCCACGTACAGTAGATTATAAGTTAAGTGATTTAATTCATAAATTTTGTTAAAAATCTTTGTCTTCATAAAAAATGATAGGAACAAAATAATGACATAAGAGTATTAACAGGTTATCAGCATTTAAAAATAGCGTTTTTTTTTTGGGGGTGTTTCATTTCATGAAAAGTTTCTAATCCCTGGTGTGCCATGCCAAAAATAAAAGCCTGTAACCG
This sequence comes from Xyrauchen texanus, assembly GCF_025860055.1. NCBI lineage: Eukaryota > Metazoa > Chordata > Actinopteri > Cypriniformes > Catostomidae > Xyrauchen > Xyrauchen texanus. Next base: position 16,714,017 of record NC_068319.1, on the reverse strand, counting down.
TCTACTCACTCACAGTCACTCAAAACCTCAATTTCAATTCACCAGGAGAAACTCAACATCACCTAATTAAAGACTTTATGGCTGATTTAAAAATAATTGAGCAAAATCATGCTATATCTCAGGAGAGTGTCTCTTAGTGTCAACATTCATTAGCCGTAGTAACCAAGCTCATTCCAAGGACTTACTGTCTCTCGGTCCAATGCCTTATTAACTTTCAGAAGCCCGGTGACAGGGTTGATCCAAAACTGGTTTTCACGATCCCCTTTCAGAATGGAAAAAGTTATTCTCCCATTGACCTGACTGTCCAGGTCTTCTGCTAACAACTGCACAAAACAACCATAGATAACAAGTCAATAACAGATAGCTACACCAGTTTCCCAACCCTTAGCTATGTCCGAATTCTCATACTTTTAGAGTATGCGCTGCATTTGATAAAGAACTTAATTCTTGGCAGTTAATAAAGTACGTTCTTTAGGCATGCAAGTGTATAGTATAAATTCATTCCTAGACACTGGACATTGGGCACCATTGGGCATTGTGCCTCATATTCCAAGTCTTCTGAAGACATACAATACATTTCTGGTTGTTTCTCAATTTCAGGGATTTTCAGGAAAAATCTAGATAATTATAGTGACACACGTAACACTGTGAGCGAGCTTCTCTCATAGTGTTCATGAACACGCAACAGATTTTCTCTGAAAGGAGACTTCAATTTTGTGTTGTTTCTCACCAAAATCTACCAAATGCTTCAGAACACTTGGAGTATGAGGCACGAGACACATTGATTACTTTTATGATACACAACCAATTCAGGTCACAGAGCCTCTACTTATGAGCTGATGAGTTCAAGTCAGGTGTATTTGATAAGGGACCTTTGCAAAAGGTGTCCCAGAATTGGGATAACACTGAATTAAAGCATGCAATTCAAGAGCAAAGAGGTCAAAATTGCCTGAATGTATACGAAATATCAAGTAAATTACACGCACTTACAGTAAATTATATAACAGCTCAAGTACACAGTACAAGTGAAAAACTTAAGTTCATTAAGGGGATTTATGTGAGCATTAAACTTAATTATATACTCGCTGTGAAATTGAAATTATGTCTGCAGCTAATTAAATGCCAATGAAGTGACTCTACTAATGAAAGAACTTCACCCTCGTGACTGTCTCCCCAATGGCCACATCTTCGCTAATCAGAAAATTGTAGATTTCCTCGCTGAATGAAGGCGAATTGTCATTGACATCAAGTAGTTCGATGGTGACTATGATCGTGGATCTCAAGGGAGGTGTTCCACCATCGAAGGCCTCGACATTTAGGAAGAAGTCCTTGCAGAGTTCATAGTCAAGATCATCTGCCACAGAGATAGTGCCTGGAAAAACACAAGATATGAGTCAGAGCAAAGCCAATTCATTTAAATGAATAAGACTCCATAGGTGCATAATTTGAAATACAAATCCATTTGGAGATTCGTGAAAAGACTGGATATTTAGATCATGCTCACTATAGCTAAAAGGGAAGTACTTTCCCACAGTGGTGATTATCAGTCTGTGCAAGACTTTGGGGAGCTTAATTCTTTTAAGAATGGGTTTAAACTACAGCACTTTGTTCTTTTATCAAGACCGAATGGAAGAAAAGAACTCAAATGAAATGTTCATATATTTAAGTGTTTTTAAAGACTCCCAATGTCTTTTTAAGGCAAAGAATTCTCTCTGACACATCGTATCCATGTGTTCTGCTTGTTAAGCACCATTATTAGTGTATGGAGCTTTCGTAACTACATTTTCCCAATCACTGCACTTCTATTGTGCAGCTTCATCTGAGACATTTAGTCAAATAAAGAAAAGAAATATAAATGAACACATAGCAGCAAAAAGTTTAAGTAATGATAGTTTATCTTTGTTCATTTTATTTTATTCATTTACTAGCGTCAGTCTCTCAACAGTGCCAATGAACTGTAAATGTAAGTGCAGCGTAGTTCTAGCGGGAAGACTAGCAGATGTACATCATCGCACCATTAGCTGGGTAACTCCTAGCCAATCACATGTAAGCCATTGCTTTATAAGTCTGCTCACAATCTATCACATTGCTGTTTCAGTGTGCTAACACGGCAACCTCCACCACCCCACCACCACAAGTTGAGTCCCGTCGTGCACCGGGTTGACACCTCGCCCCTGCCTCCTATCTCTGGCAGGATATGACGGTTCCAAGTACAACTTCTTCGGACCGCTAGACGGGGCTTATGCCAAAGAGAGACATTACATTTCTGTTTTATATTCATCAAATAAATGTCAACTTAAATTTCACTCAAGTCTGCGAATCTTCCTGATAGAAAGTAATTTCAGATTGTCTGATTCATCAGCCAATAAAATTGCTTTATCTGGTGGGCATAGATGTTTAGTTATGTCATGGCCGAGACCTTCCAGATGGCCTTGAGTGACGCAGTTTTGCAATAAGTAATATATGTAATTAAAGAGTGAAGAGCGTGAGAGATAAATGTTCTGCTGAATTTATTAAACAGGAAAAGGGTGCTGATTTTCACTACAAATAATCATTGGTAGGGATATTTTATTTTGAGTTTTCACAAGTTTTCTTATCTGTCAACTGCTTATAATGGATTTATTGAAGTTTAAACTAGGCTGGCTTAAGGGTCCGTGTAGGTTACATGTACCTTCGGATCATTCGTATTTTCATTTTTGTCATCAAAGCAGAATAACCAATAAACTGACCGTTTACTTGTTTTTCATCTAGAAAGAAATTAGCAAAATTGAAAAAACACTTTATTTTCAGTTTTTTTTTGTTTTTGTTTCATATAAGAAATATAAAAGAATTCAGCTTGATTTCTCAATTTTTAATTCAAGTGCATAAAATGAATGTACGACTTGATTAATTGATTTGCACAGGTGACGGGACGTGATGCCCATTTCTACTGATTAGTCAGTCTGCAATGTCATCTACTCTTCCTCATTCCTATTCTTAAGAATAAAAGCCTTTTCATATGGGATTTTGCAAGTTTATCGCTTAGCCTACATTGAGTTGAGGGGGGGTTGACAATGCAGTTGTGGTTTCATGTGCGCACGTTGCCATGGCTGCAGTCAGAAAGGACTTGATTTTGCCTGACATGTCTACCTCTATTCCTTTTTTATAGTTAAATATGGGGGAGTAAATTCATGTTCTTATTTTTGTTAAACAGAACAGAATGAACCTTACATTTTCAATGGCTAAAAATAGTTTTAATTTATTTTTAGGATACAGCAACTAACCATAAACTGATTGAATAAAAGGACACCCTTATCTATTATTTAGTTGTATATCTTTAACATCTGGGCTATACGAGCTGCATAAAGACAAGATTTTACCTTCACTATATGCATTCAACCATTACACAATAAAATATTATAATTTATGGACAGCAAATGTGTTTAAAACTTAATGTGAATTAAGTAAAATCGTTGTTGTACATAAGTAAGGCTCTTCTAACCACAGTTTATTATGATTTTTAATATTATTGCCTCATTTTAATAGCTGGCTTATTAAAGCCTATACTCCATGTGAGTGCCTCTGATTTTTGGCTTGAAGTACCAGCAACGTGATTTAGTTTGGATGAACTAGGCTACACTTTTAATACACTTTTGTTGTACTACGTTTACCTTTTTGATACAAAAATTTTAAAAACAGATGAACAATTACTCATATGATCAATAAATTAATTACAGGGGTTCATGCTTTGAGTGCGAGGGGCTGTTTTCAGGTTCAAATCTTATTTATATATTTTTAAATATACCAAGAACAATGCAACTGAATGTCAACCAATGTAAATCAGGAACAGGGCATTTTATTTCATGAATTCAATGAAATGTGAATTCGGATAGGCAGTGAAGAAATGTGCGCGACTCGCACCCCAGCAATGAACTTAAAACTTGCCGAATAAAGACTAGAAAGCAAAGGCTGTAACTATGAAAGAGAATAAAATAAATAATAATACATGAACATTGTAGAACAGGGTTGAGCTCTTACCCTCAAAAAATCCTAAAGGTCCTAAATTTTGTATCTTCACTCCTTAATTGATCATGATGAGGTCTTGCAAGACTTATTCACATCCAAATATGTTTTCAAATTCGTTTTAATTAACATTAATAATTATAACAACAACAATAATGACAAGATAATCGAGTCTATTTAGTTACAGTTAGGTCTGTGCACAGCATCCCAATTCATAATAGTGCTAAATATCCTTTTGAGATAAATAAAAAAGCACTGCCAGCCCATTCGTACATTCAATGGTTGTCATATCCAGATGTCCATTGCTAGATGAAACTGCAATAAACATGCAGCAGTCAGAAGCTTTTCTAAGAAATATAAATTTTAATAAAGAAAATTATTAGAATCTATCTGCAAAAACATTCGGCAAACTTTAACTCTGGTGAACTCTTATTCTATGGACAGGGTTATGGAAGCACAGATGACTAGCGTATTAACCGATCAATGGAAATAGGGGTGTCAGGCCCGTACATGTGTGCAAAACAAATATTCAAGTTATAAACTTGGTTTATATGCATGAATGAAAAATGTAGCGGATACAATGTAAATTGTTGTGATGTGATAAAGAGAGATAATGGGAAATGTGATAAATGAGCAGTTTGTTGGTTATTTTTGTTTTGAAGACGAAAACTAATTATCCAAATGTAAGGCACTGTAATCTATGTTGTCCATAGGAAAGCAGATAAAAGCAGCATAAAAGTAATCCATAAGACTCTAGTGGTTAAATCCATATCTTTAGAAGTAATTTGATAAGTGTGAGTGAGAAATAGATCAATATTTGGATAAAAGTGTCTGCCAAATGAAGAAATTTTAATATTTAATTCATTTTATTACTATAAATCTCCACTTTCACTTTCACTTTAAATTTGAAAGTGGAGATTTAGAGTAAAAAAAGACTTGAATATTGATCGGTTTCTCAGTCACACTTCTCATATTGCTTTTGAAGACATGGATTAAACCACTGAAGTATTATGGGTTACTTTTATGTTACCTTTATATGCTTTTTGGATTTTATATGCTTCAGATTTCTGATCACCATTTATTTGCATTAAAAGGAGCAACAGAATTGAGATATTCTTCTAAAAATTTTCAAAGAAATATTTGTTTTTTCAGCAGAATAAAGAAGGTCAAACGCATCTGGGATGACATGAGGGTGAGTAAATGATGAGAGAATTTTCATTTTTGATTGAACTATCTCTATACAATTTCAGACCAGACCCAGCATACAAAATTTTCTATGCAAAGAAACGTTGTCTTCCACCTTACCTGTAGAATCATCAATGGAAAACTTCCCCAGCTCATTTCCAGACAAGAATCTATAGTAGATTTCGGCATTCACTCCATTATCATCACTGGTGGCAAAAACACGTAGCACTTCTGTTCCCACAGCAACATCTTCAGGCACTGTGACAGAGTAATCTTGTTTCTGAAATACAGGTGGGTTGTCGTTCACATCCAGAACAATAATGGTGAGATCCACCTGAGTGAAGAGTGAGCCGGAGGCCCCTGCTCGGTCAGCAGCCTTGATACTGATCTGATAAGAGTCTTGCACCTCTCTGTCCAGAGACTTCTCCAGAATCACCACACCAGAGGATGGGTCGATGGAGAACACTCCACCGGCCGAGTCAACAAGTGAGTATACAATCTTCCTGTTCACACCTGGGAGAAGACTACAAGAGCTAAAAGGAAGTACAGTAACCCTAAGAGTATTTGGACACTTAAAGGGAAAGATCACCCAAAAATAGAAATTCTATCATTTACTCACTCTCTCCTTGTTCCAAACCCATATGACTTTCTCTCTTTTGTGGAACATGTTACGCCGAATGTTAGGGTCTGACAGTCTCAGTCACAGTTCACTATCAATGAACAATGAAAGTGAATGGTAACCTTGAGTTTCCAGTCCCTAATATTTTGCCTAAAAGAAAGAAAGTCATAAAGGTTTGGAATGACATGAGGGTGAGTAAAATTTTACTTTTGGGTGAACTGACCCTTTAAGACACTTAAAAATATGCTTTAAAATTTATGAATTTAAAGGGATAATTCACCAAAAAATGAAAACTCTCTCATTATTTACTCACCCTCATGCCATCCCAGCTGTGTATAACTTTCTTTTTTCAGCAGAACACAAGCAAAGATTTTTAGAAGAATAGTTCAGCTATGAAGGTCCTTAAAATGCAAGTTAATGGTGATCAGACCAGCTCCAAAAATCACAAAAAGGATTACATAAAAGTAATCCATATGACTCCAGTAGTTAAATTTACTGTATATCTTCAGAAACAATATGATAGGTGTGGTTGAGAAAATTTTTTTTAATTCTAAATCTCCACTTTCACTTTTACATCTGAAAGCCACATGTGGTGCCTGTTAAGTTTCACTATCACATCTGAAAGTGAAAGTGGAGATTTAGAGTAAAAAATTACTTTTTATCTTTTTCTCACGCACTCGCATATGAAGATATAGATTTAACCACTGGAGTCATATGGATTACATTTATGTTTCTTTCTTTCTATGTTTTATGTGATTTTTGGAGCTACAATGGTCTAGTATGTACACTTGCATTGTATGGACTCACAGAGCTGAGATATTCTTCTAAAAATCTTTGTTTGTGTTCAGCAGAAGAATAAATGTCATACCCATCTGGGATGGCATGAGGGTGAGTAAATGATGAGTGAATTGTAATTTTTGACTATCCCTTTAATTGCATAAGTTAACAAAATTTAAAACCAAGTGGTATTCACAAAGAAATTATAGATCTTTCCTCAGAACTAACACGTAGAACACTTCTTAACCTTTAATGGTTTTCCCCTTTAATTTCAGAGTGTCCAAAAGCTTTGTCCTATTTTTTAACTGTATATAGTGTCTAAAAATTCTACAGACTACAAACTTCTTTTGTGACAAATAAGTGCTTGAGCTTTTTTTTTTATAAATGGCACTTAGTTTGATATTTTTGGTCAACTGCAATGATACACATACATTTTTATGTGTGGTTTAGGTATTGACATACGTTTTGGGACCACTATAGGAAATATTTAGCAAAAAACAAAATCAAATTCCAATTGTACATCTATAATGTTTCTCAGTATACAAAGATTGTTTTAGATCATTTGCTAGATGTTTTTGAGTAAAGTTTATAAACTGATTTTTGAAATACATACCTTCATCTGGATCATTAGCCAGAAGGCGTGTGAGCAAAGTCTTGGGCTGCACACTCTCATATACACTCGTCATGAACCGTGTGAAAGCAAATAATGGTGCATTATCATTAACATCCAGAACAGTCAGAGAGATTTCAGAGCGACAGAACAGCCCTCCACTATCTGTAGCCTGGGCTATCAACTTATAACCTGCGGTTCTCTCACGATCCAATAAAGAAGCAGTCTTCAGCTCACCTGGCACAGAGACATCAGAAATGTGCAAATGTGTCACATGCTGGATTTAAGAACCATGGACAAGAGATGTGAAAGCATCTAGAGTACAAACAAACTCTAGGAATATTAATAAATTATAAACAATGATAGACGATGGCGCTAAATATTTTTCTATCTTGTAAAAGTTTATTTTAATCTAGTCTGATGACATCAATGAGATAATTACCAATTCATTGCCATCTATTAAAAGTGCATCTGAAAAAGGCATCTGAACACTGAAAAAATGACCAATTAACTAATTAAACTAATTAAACAAATGAAAGGTGAAATGTGTCATTTTTATGATAAAATTCTCCTTTCCCAGCTTAAAAGGATTGTTCACCCAAAATGTTACATTCTGTAATCATTAACTCACCATAATGTTGTTACAATGATCTTTTTCCATATAATGAAAGTGAATAGTGTCTAAAACTGTCATACTGCCTAACATCTCCTTTTGTGTTTCATGGAAGATAAAAAGTAATATGGGTTTTGAACAAAATGAGGGCGAGTAAATGGACAGAATTTCATTTTTGGGTGAACTATCACTTTAAGAGAAAATTTTAAGTGTAAACACTGTGGCTTTGTACCACCCACAAAACTCTGTTTGTTTGATCATTCTAAACAGCCTTAATGGCAACTTTGGTTCGACCAATGGTATAATTGTTTGGTTTTTCAGAGCACTCTTTATTTTTGCAATTATATTTTGTTACACTAGTGGCGCAAAGCAATTACACACTTCACCTTTAAACTACAAGATGCTGAAAAGGTGCTAAAAGTGTCAAAACTGTCTAAAAGCATATGAAACAGAAATATAAACAGAAATACCAGTATTTGCATCCATATAAAAGTCTTCAACGCCAATGCCAAACAGAGAGTACTGAATTTCTGCATTGACACCAGCGTCCAAGTCTGTCGCTCCGACTGTCAGAACAGCTGTATTAATGGCCACATCTTCGGGAAATGAAGCTTCATATTGTGCCTATAGAGATTATAAATATTTATTTTGTGCATGATTTAAAAAGAAGAAGCGTTGAATTCTTAAAGGGATAGTTCATCCAAAAAAAGAACATTTGTCACTATTTACTCACCCTCATGTCATTTAACCCCATATGACTTTCTTTGTTACTTGGGACACAAAAAATATTTTGACAGCCTAAGTCACCATTCGCTTTCATTGTATGGAAAAAAGATACAATGTTTCCACAGAAGAAAGTCATTTGGGTTTGGAACAACATGTGGTGAGTAAATGATTTCTGCATTTTTGAGTGAACAATCCCTTTAATACAAAGTGTTTTTGCATGCCAAGTCTTTGATAAATTTACATTAGTCTAGGAGCATGAAACATTGCAGTTGTTGCAGTTGGTCTCTGTGAGATGACAAATGTCAGCCTAAATCAGTTTCACTCACCTGATTGCAGATGGGGCTGTTGTCATTGGTATCCATGACAGTGACCTCCACGCTTACGCGGGTTAAAAACAGGCCGTCACTGGCTGTGATATTGAGCAGATATTGATCCTGCTCCTCTCTGTCCAAAGGCCGCTTCACGAAAACCTTCCACTCCCCCTGAATTGGAGCCAGAGCAAACCTCCCCTTGGGATTTCCACCTTAGTTGGATATAGACACAGAACTCAGATAAATGAGAAAAGTAACACTTTGTGACTGCCTACAGAGAGACCAAACTATTGTATGCCATTTCTATAATCACATTATCATGCCAATACAAGGGTGAGGAAATTATGACAGAATTTAAATTTTTGGTTTGTTTTGTGTGAAACAAGACTATTATGTTTCATAAAATGTACTGAACAAATAAAATTACGATGTGTCCTAACACCCATAAAAATAATGCTGAGAGTAAACTAAGTGGTCCAGCACACACTCATGGACCATTTTGGAGTGTGTGTATAGTAAAGTATGCTAGTTAGCTAAATTCTAACAAACTGCTCACATCTTCAGATGGGCTTTAAACAAAGTAATGTGACACATGAAGCAGATGGCTCTTTACTCATATAGTGTTTGCACACTTGGTTCATTAAATTAAACCCTTTCAATGTGATTATCTTGCCCACAGAGCCTCCATGAGCCATAAATCATCCTCTACTGGCCTACTTTAATACGCACCTGTGATATGGAAGTTGACAAGCCGATTCTGATCAGAGGTGTCCCCGTCACGAGTGCTGAGCACCGACACCACCTCGCCCAATGGGTCACTCTCTCTCACAGCACCCCTGTAGTACTCCCTCTCGAAGGTAGGAGGGTTATCGTTGACGTCAGCTATTGCAACAGTCACTATGGTTGTGGAGGACAGTGAGATCCCCTCGCCTACATCAGAGGCCACCACACTGAACGTGTATGACGGGCACAACTCATGATCCAGGTCACTGAGAGTGGTAATCCAACCGGTCTTGCTGTCAATAACAAACACCGCACTAGTGACAGATTTAGATCTGCTAGCCTTTTCCTGCTCCTGGTTTAGCGTTGGGCCGAGACTGTAAGTAACCTGTCCGTTAGAGCCCCAATCAGGGTCTAAGGCTCGTACCTGGATAACCCGTGTACCCCTAGGCATGCCCTCCATAACCATGGCCACATAAGAACTGGTTTCAAATGATGGTTTGTTGTCATTCACATCCAGCACCTTAACTTCAACATCCACTACAGATATGGACTCAACAAGTGACTGTCTCATTGTGGCTGAAACTTTGAAGCGGTAGATGTTGACAAGTTCATAGTCCAAGGGGTTAACAAGTCTGAGAAGACCTGTTTCTCTGTCCACCAGAAATGTCCCACCCTTGTTGCTCTCCGCAGTCTCACCATTTACCACAGCAAAAGAGCCAGTTTGACCTGGACTAAGGTACACTGACCCCAAGGCTGCGCCAACTGGTGTATCTTCTGGGATTGTGTAAGAGTACTGGGGTTGAGTGAAGGAAGGCACATTTGCATCAGGTGGTAAGACGTGGATAAATGCAGACACAAGGGAATGTTTGGCTGGGATTCCTCCATCAGTAGCTTTAACAAAAAAGGACAGTACTGTTCCTCTGAGATGTGCCATGCTTCCCTTTGTGAAAATCCAGCCACTGTCAGGCTCAATCTCCAGCACATCTACTAGAGGCAGCCTTGCCTCGCTGTATAGCGAGAAGCTAACTCTGCCATTGTCGCCGGCATCTGGGTCCTGTGCTTGGATCTGAGTTACTAGTGATCCCATTGGCACATTAGCCTTTATGCTAACCCTATACTCCACAGCCCTAAAACGTGGTGGATTATCATTCTCGTCAGTCAGGATTACCCTAACCGTGCAGAAGGATGCCCTTCCTCCCCCATCAAGAGCCATTACGGTTAGCACAATGTCTCTATTTCCAGGGTTCTCTCTGTCCAGTTTCTGTGCTGTGGTGATCAGGCCATCAGCTCCAATGTTAAACTGAGTCTTTCCAAGGTCATTGATGAAGGAGTATGTGATCTGACCAAAGATCCCAGAATCCTCATCTGTGGCACGCACCTGAAGTACTCTGGTACCTTCAGGGGCATTCTCCCGAACATCAGCCAAGTAGAACCTTTGGCTAAATATGGGGCTGTAAAGGTTGGCCCCCAAGACTCGAACGTTCACCTGTGCAGTATTGGTGAACACCCCATCTGATACGGACACATTGAGGCTGTATGCTGGCCGCATCCCCTGTCTGCGCTGGCTAGACAAGGAGATGATGCCTGTATAGGAGTCCATGATGAAGTTCATTTTCTCATCTCCAGAGAGTATGCCATACCTCAACCTCTCTGCATCTGAGCTGTCAGCATCAGATGCTTGAATACATGTCACAATGTGCCCTCTGGGAGCCAGTTCACTCACAAACGCCTCATAAAGTGTTTGGGTGAAGGATGGTGGGTTGCCATTCACGTCATTCACCAAGACAGTGACCATGACCTCACTGTTCTGGGCCGGACTACCGTTGTCGGTTGCCCTAACGATAAAGCTGTAGAACTGAGCAAGTTCATAATCCAGTAGACGGGCTGTTACCACAAGTCCACTGGTGCTGTCAATTTGGAAGTAGTCTGAGCTGTTGAAAGCATCATAGAGTATCTCATAGTAAATCACATTATTTTTCTCAGAGTCCCTGTCTGTCGCCATGAGCTGTATCACGGCTGTCCCGATCATTGAGTTTTCTGCCAATGTGGTGGTGTATGAGGGATTCCGAAATACAGGAGCATTGTCATTTACGTCCACAACAACTATATCCACGTCTACTTCAGATCTGGCTCCAGTGAGCGTGTCCGTAGACCTGACAGTTAGCCTGTAGTAGGGTGTGGTCTCATAATCTAACGCATATGTAACACTAATCACACCACTATCAAAGCCAATGTCAAATTGAATGGAGGGATCGCCATCTACAATTGTGTATATGATGTTTTGACCCTCTGGACTGGTGGCGTTGATGCTTAAAATGGGAGAGAACACTGCAATGTCCTCTCTTACTGATATACCATAAAATGGCTTGTCAAAAACAGGCATGGCCTTGTTAACAACAGTAACTGGAAGATCAACAGCCGTGAAAAGGGAAGGGTAGCCTCCATCACGTGCAAGGACAACTAATGGGTATTCAACATTTGACAAATCTGCATCAAAACTCCTTTTAAGTGTGAGTTCACCTGTGAGCTTGTTCACCTCAAAATGGGGGTGGTCCTCTTTGAGCTCATAATACACAGCTCCATTTATACCTTTGTCCAAATCGGTTGCAGAAACTTGGAATATGGATGAGTCTGGTTTTGCATCTACTTGCACAACAGCATAATATGGAAGGCCCACAAACTCAGGGGCATTGTCATTTACATCCTCAACTTCTACTCTCACGGTTACTCTTGCAACCCGCAGCTGGTCGTATTCTCTGCTTGCTTCCACCACCAACTCATACAGTTCCTGTTGTTCTCGATCGAAAGGAACTCCTGTGGTTTGAATGACCCCTGACGTAGGGCGAATTGTAAAACATGTTCCTGCATTTAAAAGAGTGTACTTGAGTGGCTCATTTAGGTGGTTTCCAACAGCACTTACAATGCTCACTATTGTAATATTAACACTGTTCTCCAGCACAGAGGAGGAGTACGAGGTCTGACTGAAAACGAGGCCACTATCCATAGCCTCCCTGACCATTACGGTCACAAGAGCCATGCAAAAGTAGCGCCCATCTGACACCTTGATATTGAAACGATAACGATCTTTGGACAGTTTGTTGTTTTTGACAATAAGGATGCCCGATGATGGATCTATTTCAAAGTGCTCCAAGTTGCTATCAGCTAAGGAATACGTCAGATCAGTGGTCATGTCTGGATCGGTGGCTTCGACTCTCAGAGCTTCGACTCCGATATATGTTGGAAGAAGCAAGACAGTGTCATACGCTTCTTGTGAGAACTGTGGTGGAGAGTCATTGATGTTCACAACCCTGATTAGGATTTTGGCTGGCTTCTCAGCTTTTAGCTGAGGCATGCCACTGTCCCTCACATTAACTGAAAAATAAAAAGTACTGAATGTTTCATAGTCCAGCTTGGCGATGGTTCTGACAGAGCCTGTTCCAGAATCCACAGTAAAGAACAATTTAGCAGTGTTCTCCATAATCTGGAAGACCAGAAGGGCATTCTGATTCTTGTCAGCATCCGTGGCTTGAATTACCAGGGGGTTTCCATCATCACTCATTATCACAGTATTGATGGGCGCTGCCTCGCTGATGGTCCCTGAATAGGAGAGCTTCTGAAAAACTGGAGGATTATCATTTTCATCAACCACCTGGATGCTGACATTGACTCTGGAGACAATCCCAGCCATGTTGACGGCTTGGATGATCAGCATGTATGAGGAGGCTATCTCAAAGTCGAAATCCTTTTGTGTTGTGATGACACCTGTATAGCGATTTATTTTAAACTTTTTTTCACTATTCCCTTGAGTAATGTCGTAAGTTAGCATGGATCGGCTAATTGCACTGATCATTATGACGAATGTCCCGACAGCCACATTTTCAGTGATTTCAGCCTGGTAATCTTGCTGTGTAAACTTTGGGCTGGAAAGATCAGACAGTGAGATGGTGATTCTAGCAGTGGTGGTGGTACTTAAGGCTGGAGTGCCTCCATCTGTAGCTCTCACAGTTAGGGTATAAAACCCCACAGTTATTAGGTCCAGCTCTCGGGCTACTGAAATTACACCAGACAGTGGATCTATTCCAAAAATGCCTCCGGTGTTTCCTGAGAGATACAAAAAAAATGACACATGCTTGTCAGTTCGTGATAAAAAGGCACATTTCAGGTAATGGACAAATCAAAGATAAATCTTTAGATGCTTGACATTTTAAGAAAATAAGCTCATGTATCATTCCCAAAGCCAAAGACAATCAGTTTTACTCAAAACAGCGTAACAATGGAAATGTGTTCAGGGAGTGTAATAATTGAAATGCAGAGAACACAGCATTTACCTGCTTCAATGGTGTAAACGATCTCCCCGTTTCTCCCCGAGTCTCTGTCTAGTGCAATCACCTGCAAAGCTGATGTTCCAGGTGGGGCCGAGTCGAGCACCATACTATTATAAATGGTGCGCGTGAAGAAGGGAGGATGGTCATTGACATCCTCCAAAGACACAATAATTCTGGCCAGGTCTCTATAATAGGGAAATTCTTGATCTTTCACCTACAAAAAAAGAAGGAGAAGACAAAGCGACAGACCTGAGGAGAAAAACTGCGAATGTGAAAAGTTTTTGAATGGAAAAGATTTGTGGACATAAAGCAAAAAGTAAAAAAAATATAGAGAAAAAAAAGGAGGAAAATGAGACAGAAGGGAACATTTAAAAACAAAATTATATTTTGTCGAAGCATAAACTAGTCTTTTATGCTTTGCTGTAGTTATGACTTATCTTAAATAATGTATAAGGATCTTATACATTACTTAACTCATGTGTGAAACAAACCATTGGTAATTGCTTTGCTCATATGTTCTTCGTTCAGACCTAATTGTTTTTCTTATTAAATATTCCGTTTCATTCAGTAATATGTCCCATTACTGAAGTAAAATGGGTTGCAAACACCATTTCATACTGACTGCCTACAGTACTACAATTTCATAGAGAAATAAAAATTGAAATAAAAAGACAACTGCTCAAATACCTATACAGTAAGTATATAGAGCCTAAAAATTATTGTGGATAAAATTAGCAAGATAATTCTTATTGCATTATTGAAACCTCTGACTTTGGAAATCTAAACACAGTTTGTGATATTGATGAGATCTCCTCTAGAGGAGACACATCCAGTATGAGATTACAGAGGTCCTTTTCGAAGAAGAAAAAATCTGAAAAGCTGGAGACATGAGCAAAAGTCACCATTTACTCTATTCGACACGGTCTATTATACTTTTGAGAGATTATGGAGATCTCATTTGAAATGTTTCTTTCATATGGTGTGAGGGTCATAATGCAGTCTGTTCTAGCACTGAAATCATGGACCATCAACTAACTTAACAGCATACTGCAACCTCAATAAAGCTGCATAACACAAATTTGTGATGCTTCTCACCATAATAGTAAGGATGTGCTGAGTGCGGGTCTCATAGTCCAGTCGATCTGCTGTGTACATGACACCAGTACTAGGATTAATTCTAAACACCCGCATGCTCGCCGGATCAACGCTGCCATGGATAGAGTAGCTCAGCTTTGCCCGCTCATCCCTGTCCCTAGCCCGGACATACACAACTTCAGTGTCAGCCGGTGTGTCCTCAGACACCGAGACTTCATATGTATGCTCAGAGAACACGGGAGCGTTGTCATTGCTGTCCAAAACCTTTATGTAAACCTGGGAAAACAGAGGACTGCAAGTCATTTTTAACTTTTCACAGTGGTAAATTCATTTAATTTTATCAGATATCTATACAGTAAATTATCTACATTGTTGCAATATGCACTGCTGTTAAATCAACTAATGTAAGGAATAGAAAATGCATGGATATGGTTTTCTAGGACACTGCAATACTCAGGGACTCTTTGGCATAAATTTAGACTAATATTCTGTGGTAGATTATGTAGATATATCTTTTACAAAGCTGTAGGTAAAATTAGATAAGGGTTGGCAGACTGCTTAAAATCTTCAAGACATGTCATTTCTTATATATTTCAGGCGCAGCTGCCAAGAATGTTCAGATAAGAAACGTTTCAAAGTTTCTTGCAAAGTTTGCAATCTTGTATCACCTTTAAGGCACAGAGCTTCAGTATGTTTGTGTAACTAATAATATACCTGTGTGATTGCTGTGTTTGTCCCATCTGTCACCTGCACAGTCATGTTGTATAATGACTGAGTCTCAGCATCCAGAGGTCTAGCTATTACAATGGTCCCAACTCCTTTCTGAATATCAAAAGGGCCATCATAGCTACCTATTACACCAAGAAAACACAGCATGATCTAAAAAACTCATAGAAAATACATTGCATTCCCATATTTATCCAAATAAAAGGTAAAGGCTTAAAGGGATAGTTAAACCAAAAATGAATAATCTGTCATCGTTTACTCACCCTCATGCTGTTCCAATCCTGTATGAATTACTTTCTTTCGTGGAGCACTAAAGGAGATTTTAGGTAGCATGTCAGCCTCAGTCACATTCACTTTCATTGCATCTTTTCCCCATACAATGAAAAAGAATGGTGACTCAGGCTATCAGTTCCTAAATATCCTTTTGTGTTCCATGCAAGAGTCATACAGATTTGGAACATCATGAGGGTGAGTAAACGATGACCAAGGTACCAAGGTAAACATTCCACCAATCAAACTGTCAAGTAGTTTGACTTAAAAAATATTTTTTTATGTTTCACGGTGATTTATCAAAGTTTCAAAGCTTTGGAAACATCAACCGCTTTATGTTGGGATCTATCCCATCAGCCTCGGGTCTCTCATCTTCGACTCCCACAAACATCCGCGGCAGGTTCAGGCCTCTCCACGGCAGATTCTCAAATCATTAATTCAGGTCCATTCTGAAGGATAAGGGCAAACTTTCCGGGCATTTTTAGTATTCATTGCATGCATCTGTTCCAATTCCACTCAATTCCACCGCAGTTAAGTAAGATCAGAAGACCTGGAGTCTAAAAATCTCGGCACTCAAAATGTTTACAGGATTGAGCGGTTCACGTGTGCCCTGCAGCAAATCAAGTTGTTAAAGAGAGTATCTAAAAGTATCAGATAAAACAGCCAACCCTTCACACTCAGGAAAATAACTACAAAATACTGACAGTTAGCCTACCAGTATCAGAAGAACAGTTTCCACCACAGTTGCTCTGTGGGATATAAAACATCTCTCGGGAAGTTCTTCCGCCTTTTCAGAGACAGATACAAATTAATGTAAAGAAAATGGAATAAAAGAATTCTGGAAACATTTTACAATTAAACTCTATATGCTAACATTAAGCAATAATTAAAGGGATAGTTCAACCAAAAATACATTTCTGTCATAATTTACTTCATTTTCACCCTTATTTTGTTCCAATGTATCTTCCGTGGAACATAAAAGGAGAAATTAGGTAGATGACAGCCCTAGTCTCTATTCACTTCCATTGTATGAAAAAGATGCAATGAAAATGAATGGTGACTGAGACATATTTTATGTTCCACAACAGGAAGAATTTACATTTTTGGGTGAACTAACCCTTAAACATGATCTAACAATGAATAATACTTTAACATCATTTATTAGTCTAAGTTAATGTTAACTTCTACATGAACTAATACATTTTTAACATAAAAAGTTTCAAACACAAAACGTTAGCTATGAACTAACAATGGTAAATTTATCAATTTGAATAAATGTTTTTCTACTTTTTTTTTCAAATGGTTTTTCCATTTAGGAGTTTTCAAACTGCCTCCCTGCCCTCTAAGGGACTCTGTATAAACTGGGATTAGACATGTCTCAAATTCTGATAAAAGGGTTGCAAAAAGTGCAAGCCTCAATACAAAAATAATGAAAGAAATTAGTTTGACATCCTGTGGTCCTTTCAGTGACCATTTATTGCAAAAGAAAAAACATTTCATATTTTAAGAGTATCAGGCTCTATTTTGTACCCTAATTGTGGAAAGTGTCAGTGACATTAAATTTGTTTTTAACATGACATTTTTAAGAGAAAAGCTTTATTGAAACTCACCAATGATGTCAAACCATAAAGGAGTTTCTGCTTCCCAAACTGAGATCACTCCGACTGCCTCATACACTTTGGTGTTTTCTGCCACTGTGAAGTTGTAAACGGCTGCGGTAAATTGCAAGGCCTTTGACGAAGGCAATGGCTTCCGAATCCATTCAACATGCAAACGGGCTGTCGACCACTTCAGAGGGGACCCATTATCAACGGCTTTTATCTGAGCAGATCAGGGAAAGTAGAAAGAGCAGAAAAAAATTATGCTACTATATTTCCAATTGAAAATAATTTAAAAATCTCCTTAAGTGTCTGATCTTCATATACATCTGACAGCCTATCTCTTTACCGTGAGAATATCATAGCCACCAGCAGTGACCATCTTCCTGGATGACACCATGGCCGTCTTAGCATCAATAAAGAATTTGCCATCATCATTTCCATCCACAATGCTGTACGTGAGATCTGCATTGGACCCTTCGTCCCGGTCGTAGGCGAATACTCTGTATACGGGGTCACCGCGTTTATTACGGTCCCGCTCTGGAAGGCTGATGCGGTATACCAATGATGTGAATTCTGGCTTATTGTCATTCTCATCCAGAACATGCACTATCACCCAGACAGTGGACTGCCTGAAAATACCTCCTCCATCCATAACTGTAACCTAGATAAACACACATCACATTATCACATTAAAACTTGCAGTGCTATTGGACTAGAGGTCGACCGATAGTAGATTTTTGCCGATACCGATAACTAAGCTGGTGGGAAGGGTCCGATAACCACCCGATAGATTTTAAAATCGATTTATAGAATGTCAAAAAAACCAAAAATCGTATTTTTTCTTATCCATGCAGGCAAAGACAAAGAGTGCAAAATCAATACAATTCCAGATACAGTTTATTGTTCAACCAAAATGCCAGTAATAACCCCAAAAATTTCTATTTGGTGCATAACACAGGACTTTTAAATATAAACAAGCCCAAAAACACACTGTGGACTCTTATTTTGAAATGACGAAATGATGAAAAAGTCTGTAACTATAGGCATAGATTTTTTCTAGTTCCTAAATGCAACTTTTGGCACCAATTAATCCTAAAACAGATATATCGGTCTACCGATATAGATTTAGTTAATTAGACTAAAATAATTGTAATTAGTGGTTGCTAAAACATGCACCATATTTACTATTGCTAATATTTGCTAATAATTTTACTAGACCACAAACATAAACAGCACCTAAAACAATGATAAAGTGTCTTAATCTTTCAGAACCATGATGTTAGGCAGCACCGACACATGGCATTTTTACATTCATGACTGTTATAGTACCTCCAAGAGGCAGAAGTGCACAATGTTTCCTCAGATTGACGTCCTACATAAATGTCCAACATTTGGTGATAACATCTAATTCCGTTCAAGAGTTATAATCATTTAAGCAAATGTGGTCACGACTTCTTTGAAAGTTTTGGCGTACCGTTGAGACAACGTTTTTTATTGACACCAATGCTTCTTGAGGCAAAGTTGTTCAGAATGAAGTAATCTATCATATTGTATGAGTGAAACACAGCAGTTCATACAACAATTGATACACATGAAAAACATGATAGCATCTTCCCGTGGCCATTTATTTTATTTCATTTTTTTAATTTTGCACAGACCTCTTGGTCCAAGAGAAAAATAGGCCTAACACATTTCATTCCGATTTCTAACCCTATCTAATAGCTGCCAAATGTTGATTGGTCGATGGCGGCCATGTTTTTCAAGATATGAGACTGTCCTCATAGACCTTGATGACAACATGGACAAAGACACTGCATGCAAAATGTCAAGGTGATCGAACCAAGGGTTCCATAGTTGAGCTATTTTTTTATTTTTCATTATTATAGCACCACCGAGAGGCAGAGGCATGCAATATATTAATATCTCATTAATATATGAGGTCATGAGTTATAACCATTTTAGTAAAAGTGGCCACGCCCACTATGTAAGTTTTGGATTACCATTTGATGAATCGAAAGTTCAAAATTCCTTTGATAACTTTTCAAATTAGGAATCTTTCGGCACTGGTTTGGTTCCAATGGGGCGAATGGCCTAGGATTAGTTTCTTTTAATTTGTTCAAACAATCCAAAATAGTGGGAAAATGAAAGGACGAAGCCAAAATGTGATGGTATACCAAAAGAATCGCCATGACGCAAACATTCAAAGAACATTTTTTATTCCAAAGGAATTTTGTTCCTAGGCCTTATGGCCCAATATTTATGGCTTTATATTTTTTAGATTATAATAGATAATAGATTAGACTATTTGATTTAATGGAAAATTTTTATGAAATTAAAATGCGTAAATCTTCAAAATAGGCTTAAATACATATTTTATAGGGCATTACTACTTCTGCTCTAGCTTCTTTAATACTCTAGCTTATTTTTAAAACTTGGCAATGCCATCCTGCAAATATTGCATGCTCTTGTATGATAAATTGCTAGTGATGTTCCTCATTCATAAGGTGCATTGGAAAAAGCATCTGATAAATTATGTAATCTAAATTTAACAAACACCGAACCCCAAGTAATAAACTTGGGTCCATAACTCATCTAGAATAGTTTATTCTGTGCTTGTTGAGGAAAGGTTTATTTCTTCAGTCCCTAAAAGTCTACTAACTAACATCTCTTTTTTTAGTTCCACTGAAAACGTAAGCCTTTCCGGGAACCAGCACCTTATCGTGGTGGAGAGGTTTGTGTGCCCTTATGATCCTGAGGGCTGTGTTGTCTGGAGCCAGGTGCTCCTGGTATGGTCTCCCAAGGCAAAGTGGTCTCAGGTGAGGGGCCAGACTAAGAATGGTTCACACAGACTTCATGAAAAAAACGGCAAGAGGAGGAGTTACCCTGCCCGGAGGAACCCGGGGCCCCCGTCTGGAGCCAGGCCCAGATGGAGGGCTCGTCGGCCAGCGCCTGGTGGCCAGGCTTGTCACGGAGCCCGGCCGTGCACAGCCCAAAGAAGCGACGTGAAACCCCCCTCTACATCCCTTGGGCTCACCACCCATTGGAGAAACCGCAGGAGTCGGGTGCGCTACCATATGGTGGCAGTGATGGCCATGGGCCTCGACGGACCAGACCCGGGCAGCAAAGGCTAGCTCTAGGGACGTGGAATGTCACCTCACTGGGGGGGGAAGGAGCCGGAACTGGTGAGGGAGGTGGAGCGTTACCAGTTGGATCTGGTGGGGCTTACTTCGACGCACAGTTTCGGCTCTGGATCCATACTCCTGGATAGGGGATGGACTCTCGGGTGAAGAGAGGGGCAGAGCTGTCAACTGATCACCATCTGGTGGCGAGTTGGGTCAGGGGGTGGGGAAAGACTCTGGACAGACCTGGGAAGCCCAAGCGAGTAGTGCGGGTGAACTGGGAATGTTTGGAGGAGGTCCCTGTCCGCGAGATCTTCAACTCACACCGGCAGAGCTTTTAAGGCATCCCTGCGGAGGTTGGGGACATTGAACCGGAGTGGGCAATGTTCAAAGCTTCCATTGTCGAAGCCGCAGTGGAGAGCTGCGGCCTCAAGGTTTTAGGTGCCGCAAGGGGTGGTAACCCTGGAACACCGTGGTGGACACTGGTGGTCAGGGAAGCCGTCCGACTGAAGAAAGAGGCATTCTGGGATTTGTTGTCCCGGAGGTCTCCGGAGGCATTTGCAAGGTACCGACAGGCCCAAAGGGCTGCGGCCTCAGCCGTGAGGGAGGCAAAGCAGTGGGTATGGGAAAAGTACGGAGAAGCCATGGAGAAGGACTTTCGGTCTGCACCAAAGTGCTTCTGGAAAACCGTCCGCCACCTTAGGAGGGGGAAACAAGGAACCATCCAAGCTGTATACAGCAAAGATGGGATGCTGTTGACCTAAACCGAGGAGGTTATTGGGCGGTGGAAGGGACACTTTGAAGAACTCCTTAATCCCAACACACCCTCTATGCTAGAGGCAGAACCGGAGGCTGATGGGGGATCAGATTCTATTTCCCTGGGGGAGGTCACTGAGGTATTCAAACAACTCCGCAGTGGCAAAGCCCCGGGGATTGATGAGATCCAACCAGAAATGCTGAAAGCTTTGGATGTGGAGGGGGTGTCATGGATGACACGCCTCTTCAACATTGCGTGGAAATCTGGGACAGTGCCTAAGGAGTGGCAGAACGGGGTGGTGGTTTCCCTCTTCAAAAAGGGGGATCAGAGAGTGTGTGCCAACTACAGGGGTATCACACTTCTCATTGAAGAGGAACAATGCGGTTTTCGTACAGGATATCGAGGCGTAGTCGGGGTGGGGAAGGTGTGCGGTTCGGTGGGCTGGGGATCTCATCGCTGCTTTTTGCAGATGATGTTGTCTTCATGTCATCATTGGTCCGTGACCTTCAGCTCTCACTGGATCGCTTGGCAGTCGAGTGTGAAGCGGCTGGGATGAGGATTAGCACCTCTAAATCTGAGGCCATGGGGAGGTTGGCTGGAGAATTGGGGCAGCGGGGGCGGTATTGCACTCACTCGAACCGAACCGTTGACACGAAAAGAGAGCTGAGCCGGAAGGCAAAGCTCTCGATCTACCAGTCAATTTTTGTTCCTACCCTCACCTATATTCATGAAGGCTGGGTCATGACCGAAAGAACTAGGTCGCGAGTACAAGCGGCCGAAATGGGCTTCCTCAGAAGGGTGGCGGGCTTCTCCCTTAGAGATAGGGTGAGGAGCTCAGTCATCCGTGAGGAGCTCGGAGTAGAGCCGCTGCTCCTTTGCATCGAAAGGAGTCAGTTGAGGTGGTTTGGGCATCTGGTAAGGATTCCCCCTGGCCGCCTCCCTAGGGAGGTGTTTCAGGCACGTCCAGCTGGGAGGAGGCCTCGGGGGAGACCCAGGATTAGGTGGAGAGATTACATCTCCACACTGGCCTGGGAACGCCTCGGGGTCCCCCAGTCAGAGCTGGTTAATGTGGCTCGGGATAGGGAAGTTTGGTGCCCCCTGCTGGAGCAGCTGCCCCGCGACCCAACTTCGGATAAGCGGTTGAAGATGGATGGATGGATGGATGAAAACTTAAGTCGTATGGGTTTGGAACAACATGAGGGTGAGTAAATTATGACAGTAAACAATCCCTTTAACTTTCCAGTCACTTTCCACTGTGTAATGAAATAAAAAGGCTACAAAAAAACTATGAAAAACAATGGTTGTCTCCATTCATATACAAAAATAAAAAATAAACAGAAAAAAGGATTCATTCCTTAGAAAACAACCCAAAACGCCAACTCATATGACTCTTTTATAAAGAACTTTGAAGTCTCCACTGGAGATACTTGATCAGAGAGTGGTCGCAAACCAGGGGCCAGCAGCAATTGCACCAGAATTGTAACTTTCAACCCAAAGCCCACTGTATTAAATCATGAAAGCCTCAATGGAATAAATCTTTAATGGTTTTGTCTACTGTCAGCGGCACAGACTGGAGGACTCTGAGGCTTAGATCACACTCATAGAAGGCTCCTTGAGGCAGTAGATGTAAGATATGAACTTTCAAACTGGATGCTCGCTGCAGAGTGAATCATCATTTAGTGAACACAAAATCAATGGCCCTCATTCCAATCTGTCCATGTAGGCCAGGGATCACGGGGAGCCACACCCACACTATTGATCAACTCTACTGTACAGCCCTCATTGATTGATCAGTAATTTAAACGCTGCTCACCAGACTGTATGAAAATTTTGCACGTCTGCACGTTTTGGTGTTAATTAAGAGCCCTTAGTCAGCTTAAGCTCTGGTTTCTTCCTTATAGTCAGTTTTAATGTGTTTGCTGAAAAAATATATACAGAGTCATTTGCAATACACTGCTCCTTTTCAGTGCCATATTATAAAGAAATCAAATTGCAAATGGAAATACTGACGCGTTTATCTTGTGCATGCGTAAATCTATCCTCACTCAATACTATGACTGCATTCCTTTTTTTTCCATACTGGTAGCATCTGTATTTTGTTTGACCGACAACTTTGTTCCTAAAACAGATCAATAAACAAATAAGTCAGAGCTTATGAAGGGTAATAATTTTCACTTGCTTAATAGTATCTTGTAGTATCAGCATTTGTCACTGTATGTGGAATTACATAATTTCACCGTTATTTGAACTAGTAAGCCTGCCCAAGAAAATCAATGATGAACTGCATGTGTTTGCTCTTAAAGGAGCAATGTGTTTCAACCAAAAATTTAAATTGTAATTTTTTAATCACCCTGATGTTGTTCCAAACTCCTATGTGGTTGTATTCTATATGGAATAATAACAAAAATTTACATCTTTTCCATACAGTGACAGTCATAAAATAATCATAAAAGTAGTCCAACAATAGCTTTGCGTGAGGAAGAGATACAAATTTAAGCTGTTATTCCATAAAGGTTTTATTGGCTCCCAAGTTCAAATTCAAATATGGTGCCTTTAGACACTTTGCACTAGATTTGATATCATTGATGTCAAATGCCATAGGCATATGACTTTAAAGACTACATATAAATTGGAATATAGCACACAAGTCATTTTAACTTCTTTTATGATACTTCTATGGTCCTTTTTTGGAGCTGCCGAAGCCTGAGGTCAACATGAACTGTTATTGTATGAAAACAAGAGCATTTAGGCTACATTCTTCAAAACTATCTCTTTTTGTATTTCAAGGGATTGGAACAACATAACTGTCGGTAAACAATGATAGATTTTTGAAGTTTGAAATATATTTTTGGGTGAACTACAGTATCCCTTTAAGGTGTTGCCAGATCAGTAAAATATACCGTACCTCCAGGAAGTGCTCTGCTTGTTGCTCTCTGTCTAGTTTCCTTGACGTGGTGGTGATGAGTCCTGAAAAACATTCAATTCCAAAATGGAATAACGTGCAAACTTTCATGAAAATTGTGCTACGTAATCAAACTCTTTGAAATGCAAGAATCGAAGCAGATAAGCTGCAACTATCAGTATGGAGAGCAGCTCTATTTTTGACAATGATTAATAACAAGTCAGCAAGGGTGCATACATTTACACAAAATTGTTTGTTTATGTGGAAGGAAGAGCAACTCGTGACACAAAGGGCCTTTGGTGTAAACCCTGCTCACAGATGGCATATACTGAATGCGCATTATTTTTCAAGCCCCTGATGGTTGTAAATAGGCGTTAAATAGCACTGCAGAGAGAGCAGCGGAGACTGTAAACAGAAAGACATTCTGGAATATAAATGCTTCCTTAAAGGGATAGCTCACCCAAAAACAATATAAATTCTCTCATCATTTACTAAACCTCATGCCATCCCAGATGTGTATTACTTTCTTACTTCAGCAGAATAAAAACAAAGATTTTTAGAAGAATATCTCCGCTCTGTGGGTTCATACAATGCAAGTGAACTTTGAAGCTTCAAAAAGCTTATAAAGGCAGCATAATAGTAATCCATAAGAGTGCAGTGGCTTACTATACTCCCTTTTAACAAAAAATCCCCAATAAAACCACTGGAGTCATATGGATTACTTTTATGATGCCTTTATGTGCTTTGTGGAGCTTCAAAGTTTAGTCACCATTCACTTGCATTGTGTGGACATACAGAGCTGAGATCTTCTACTAAAAAGCTTCATTTTCTTTCTTAGACAGAAAGTCATACACATCTGGGATGGAATGAGGGTGAGTAAATGATGAGAGAATTTTAGTTTTGGGTGAACTATTACTTTAAGGCAGAAAACATCAGGATACTGGAGACTGGGGCTGAATAACTTTAAACAATTCCAGGTTGCTTCAAGAAAGAAGGTTTGAAAACCTCTTTCTGTCATCATTTATTCACCCTCATGCAGTTCCAAACCTGTGCAGCTTTCTTTACTTTGTCAGACAAAAAGAAAAGAGAAATTTTGAAGAATGTAGTGGTCACTCTTTTCCATGCCGTTACAATGAATGTGGATAGGAGCATTCAAGTGTTGAGAAGAATGCAAATGCACCATCAAATTATTATAAAACTAGTCCATATGACTTTTGTGCCAAGTCTTCTGAAGTTATATGATAGCTTTGGGAAAGAAACAGACAAAAATTTAAAGGAATAGTTCACCCAAAAATGAAAATCCTCTCATGATTTACTTACCTTTAAGTCATCCTAAATGTATATGACTTTGCTTCTTCAGAAGAACCCAAGCAAAGAATTTGATAAGCACATTTCAGCTCTGTTTGTCCATACAATGCAAGTAAACAGGTGCCATCAGTCTGCTGGCTATTTGACGGTCCAAAAGGCATATTTAGGCAGCATAAAAGTAATCCACATGACTCCAGTCGATCATTTAATGTCTTATGAAGCAATTCGATAGGTTTGTTTAAAAAATAGATAATAAAAACATAAAAAAATAGCTTCCTGCCAGCAGTCGACACATCAGTGGAAGCAATGAATTAAAGTTAAAAACATTTTAATTATTGATTTGTTTTAAACACAACCTATCAGTTTTCTTCAGAGACATTAATTGATCAACTGGTGTAGTGTGGAGTACTTTTATGCTGCCTAAATATGCCTTTTGGACCATTAAATCACCAGCGGTCTAATGGCACCTGTTTACTTGCATTGAATGGACAAACAGAGCTGAAATGTGCTTATAACATTTTTCCTGCTGAAGAAGGAAAGTCATACACCTCTGAGATGGCTTAAAGGTAAGTAAATCATGTGAGAACTTTCTTTTTGTGGGTGAACTAATCCTTTAAGTCTTTATTCACTGCAAATCTTGACATCCACCCTAGCTCTGGCGTATTAATGGAAGTTCGTGAGATGAGAAATGATGTCCTATTTGAGAACTGGTTTTATAAACCTGCTCAACTCAATCATTGAAAAGATCTGACTCAAAATAGTGATTCATTCAAAGATGTATTGTTTGGCTTCAGAAGACATTAGTGCATGAGTCATATGGACAACTTTACCTTTTTTCTTTGGAACTTCATAAAGAAATTGTATAATGGCATTACAGATTTCTCCTTTTGTTTTCCACAGTAAAGAGAAAGTCATGCAGGTTTGGAATGACATGAGGGTGAGTAAAAGATGATTATCCCTTTAAAAACTGCTGCTTCAGATTGGGTGAATAAAATATTTAGAAAATGCTGTGTTACACTATCTGATGATAAACAATGATTTTTAAACAAGTGTACTGCAAATTGCAGCATTGTGAAGAACATAGTGACAATTTTTAAAACAAGCTATTATGAGTTCCTCTATTTACCTAACAGAAGCTTATTCTATTCATGCTTTCAGAGTCAATGATTTTCTGTGAACTATAACCATGGCAACAAAGAACTCCTGATGGCACAGGTTAAAAAGCGCTGCTGGAATCCACAGTATTCCCTAATGTGTGTCGAAGTGATCCAGAGAAACTCAATTAGAGAAATTAGAGGAGCTATGAACTCACAGGAATGATGGGAGAACGAAACAGAATAGCTGTGAGAAAAAAAAAAGTGAGAGGAATAGTTTATCACTGAGCAAGCAATGTAGAAGCCAACTGAAAGATACAAAGTATGACAGATACTGTTGGGAGAGCATATACAGAAATAAAGGTTACTTGGTAAACTAGTGTAGAATAATCACAATTGACGACAGCTTATTCCCAGCCGTGTCTTAAGTAAAAAACAGAATCTATAAATGTAGAGCAGTCTCAGTCTAAAACTACTGATATATGAACTCTCAACATTCTACATTGTTTAAATGACTTAATTACGTTTATGCATTTGGCAGACACTTTTATTCAAAATGCATGGACATTCCATGGATATTGAACCCATGACCTTCACTGCTAGTGCCATGTTGAGCTACCCTCACAAGAATACTTTAACTTCCATTTCTTCGTATTCTTTTTGAGGACTTTAATAGCTTTGTTTATTCCTTGAACACTCATATTGCTTCTCAATATTTGGGCTGTTATAGAGTATTATGGTGAACTTGCCTCTCTCTTAGTTCTCTCTTGCTTTGCAGACTTACACATCTGTGCATACATGCACACTCGCTCACATCTCATCATATATATTGATTTTGATTTATCGAGCTTAAACCTGTAAACCAGTGTAAATATGTGGTGCCACATGCTGCCCTGGAAGGGGATTTGCTGACAGTAGAATGAAAAGCTTTCCTGCTGGCACCAAACCCTGTTTAATTAATTCACTGAATATAGCTGCATACATAAGCCCATGACTCACCTCTTAAATGACAAGCAGCACCCTGGTGTAATCAGCAGTACAGCATGCACCCAGAACTCTACATGTGTTAACTCTTCACACAAGTATGTTCCGACACCCAGGGAGACTGTTCAGCCTATGCTAAATTCATTTAGTAGTGCTTGTTTACTCCTTTTGGTATTCTTAAAAGCAATGGGAGGTTGGACAGTGGGACACTGAACTTAAAATGGAAAATACTATCAAAGTAAAAGATAAAATATCTTTTATCTGCAAATCCAGTGGAATATATATATATATATATATATATATATATATATATTTTTTTTTTTTTTTCCAAACCTGTATGATTTTCTTCATTCCATGGAACACCAAAGGAGAAGTTAGGCACAATGTTCAAGCTGTTTTTTTTTTCCTTACAATGAAAGTGAATGGTGGCCAACAGTTAAATAAATAAATAAACATCATAAAAGCCTTGAAAAAGCATACAATTGCTTTGGTGAGGTAAAGACCAAAATTGAAGTTGGTGTTCACTGATAATTTTAACTCTCAAATCTCATTCCCAATCTGTTTATTCAAATATTGCGTGTTAAGAAGTCTCATGCTAGGTCTGATGTCACTGATGCCAGATGTAACTGGTTCTTTTGTTCCTTGTAACCGATCTTGTTATGCAAAATTTGAATATGCGCATATTCAAACCGCACAACTGAGATTTAAGAGCTATGGCGGAAAGGAAGATTGTCAGTGAATAATGACTTCAATTTCAGTCTGTTCTTCACACAAAATTATTGTAAGGCATCAGAAGACTTAGAATTTAGTAAATGATTCATATAGGTTTATGGTTGTTTTATGGTACTTTTGGTCACCATTCACTTAGTATTGTATGGAAAGGAGCTGCGTGAACCTCTTGCCAACTCCTTTTGAGGTGTTCGGGGAAAAAATCATATTGGTTCAGGACTACTAGGGTGAATAAATTATGACAATTTTATTTTTTGTGTGAACTATTCCTTTCAATTATTTAAGTGATCAATTAATTTGTGCAATACAATATTATATAAATATACACAGATGAGCCAAAAAATTATAACCACCTGCCTAATATACTGTTGATCCTCCATGTGCCACCAAAAGAGTGCCAACCCGTGGACTCTACAAGAAACCTGAAGTTGTCCTTTTTTTGTATCTGGCACCAAGACATTAGCAGCAGATCCTTCATGTCCTGTAAGTTGTGAGGTGGAGTCGCAGTGGATTGGACTGGTTGGTCCAGCACATCCCAGAGATGCTAAATCGAATTGAGATCTGGGGAATTTGGAGGTAAGGGCAACACCTTGAACTCGTCATGTTCCTCAAACCATTCCCTAAGAATGTGTGCAGTGTGGCAGGGTGTATTATCCTGCTGAAAGAGTCCACTGCTATCAGGGAATACAATGAAGGGGTGTACCTGGACTGCAACGATGTTTAGTTAGGTGGCACATGTCAAATTGATGTCCACATGAATGGCCAACCCAGGGTTTCCCAGGAGAACATTGCCCAGAGCATCACACTTCCTCCACCGTCCATGTGGTGTAAAAAGGTACAGTTCCGACACTCGCTTACCCATTGTAGGTGCTTTCAATGGTGGACAGGGGTCATCATGGGTACTCTGACAGGTCTGTGGCTGCTCAGCTCCAAACGCAGCAGGATGCGATGTTTTAACACATTCCTCCCATAACCATCATAAACATTTTCTGTGACATGTGCCACAGAAGACCTTCAGTCAGTTTGGACCAGATGGATAGCCTTTGTTGCCCTTGCGCATCGATGAGCCTTGCCCAACACCCTGTCACCGGTTTGTGGTTTGTCCCTCCTCGGACCACTGTCAGTAGGTACGCACCACTGCTGACCGGGAGCACCCCACAAGTCTTGCTGTTTCAGAGATGCTCTGACCCAGCCATCTGGCCATAACAATTTGGCGCTTGTCAAAGTCGCTCAGGTCTTTACTCTTGTATTTACTCTTGTCATTTCTCATGCATTAAACACATTGACTATGGGAACTGATTGTTTGCTGACCATCTAATCTACCCAGACCTCAACATGTGGCCTTGTTAGGAGATGATCAACATTATTTGCTTCACCTATGGGTGGTCATAATGTTTTGGCTCATCAGTGTATGCTGTAAAATGTACAGCACATTTTAAGATTGTGTGTGTGTTTTATTGTTTCTGAATTGTTCAAAATACTCACATGGACAAAAAACACATGGCAAAACAATCCATACGGTCATTTACCTGTGTTGGAATCAATAGCAAAGAAGTTCTGAGGATTTCCAGCAGTGATGCGATACTTAAGGCGGCTATCCGAGGCGGTAACATCAAGGTCCTGGGCTTGAATGCAGACCACAGACACATCTTTGGGTGAATTCTCCATGATGTACGGGTGGTAGACAGGTTCAGAGGTCAATGGTGCATTATCATTCACATCTTCCACCTGAATAAACACCTCAATAGAGGCAGAGAGAGGCACCATGCCTCGGTCTGTCGCATACACCGTTAGCCAAAATGAATCCTGAGTCTCACAGTCAAGTGTGCCAGTGGTGTAAATTGTTCCTGTGAGAACAGAGAGAAAAAAGGCATATCTAAATTCAATATTGATGACCTACTTGATAAATGTAATAACTACTACTTCACACAGTTTGTGAGCTATGATGACAAATTTATCTGAGTTATCAAGCCCTATCAGTACTTTGGATTGATTGAGCTGAGAACATACATATACACATTTTTCAAGCTAATCATAACTTGCTTTGTGATCCAACTACATGTCAAAAGTGTCCAGCACTACCATGAGTCAAACTTTATAAAACTGTAATGTGCCTAACATTTTGAAGAGATTAGTCAGGTTGAAAAATGTATGTTTTTTTCAGACACACACTTTCAAACCAAAGTCGGTTCAGCCGAGTGTTTCGATATCAGGGCTGGTCTGGATTGCCTAAAAGTGTAATTTCTCTTATGATGTTCTCTTGGGAAATTTACTCAACTTTCAACTATACCGGCCAAAGTACAACCTAAAGCAATTTAGAGAACATGCTCTTTTGGAGAGCTTTGTTCTCGCATAGTTCATTGTCTACAAGTCAGTCAACTGTGAAAGATATTAGGAGTATCTAAATGTATCTGCAATAAATTATTCAGTTAGAAACATTGTCCCACTTACTTTGTGTTAGAACTCCAATTACACAAATATGTGTTTTCTCTAGCAGAGTTTTGTATGTTAGTTAATAATGAACTTAAATACTTAACTGAAAAATGTCTTAAATAATAGTAAGATTTGAGAATTCTTTATTCTCAGTTCAAATCTAATATGATATTGGAATTTTATTTTAAAGGTTAACCTTCGTTCTCAGAACAAGAGTGCATTTCATAAATGTCAGGCCATGGCAGGACGTGTTTTAAATGTTAAAAATGTATATCATTTATTAATTAAAATATTTGTTGGCCAAAACAATGGTTTGGTATTTCTCTGTAACCTTTTACAAATGTTCAGTTTCATTAATTGTTTTACTGTTCATATAACATTTTGCTGAAAAGCTCGTAATGGGATGTTTAAAGGAATATTCCGGGTTCAAAAGTTCAAGGGATAGTTCAACCAAAATGAAAAGTAGTCATTGCTTACTCACCCCGGTGTTGTTATAACCCTATATGACTTTCTTTCATTTCTTAACACTAAGGGAGAAATAGTAAAAAAAAATAAAAATTGTGCTCAGTGATGTCATTCAATGGCAGTTTATGGGGACATCTCTTCAGTCTTCATAAGAACACAAAAGTATAATTTAGAAGTCTAATAAATTATTCCATGAGACTCATGATTGTTATGAAAATAATGTTTAGTGAGAAACAAACCGTAATCTAACGTATTATTTAGTGAAAATTTTCACTGACCGTTGATCTCCTGAGCGCATTCATGAAATGGCACGAGAGCAACTCTCGTGACATTGTGGCATTCAAGCGAAAGCTAGTTTGTTTATCTAAATACAGGTCCTTCACAGCGATTGTGACAACAGAACACAACACAGCTGCACACAAAACAGAGAACAGAACTTACTAAACATGTCTGAAGAGTTAATAGTCGAATAATTGATGCATTTCTATGCCCAGTCTTATTTCTTTGAAAGTTTTTTGACCATTGCCAGTTCTCAGTGGACGGAGTTACCCGTGTGATGCCAAAAATAGAAAACAAGCGATTGATAGAATATACCGTACCGTCACTCATCACTGCTGGTTAGGACAAAAATTCTGATTTACATATAAAATATACCTTTTATCTCATGTCATTTGCCATCAGGTTTGGACAATGTGTGACTGTGGCTGCCTGTAGCCGCCTCTGTGTTTGTAGAAATGCATTAATTCTTCAACTACAAACTCTTCAGACATGTTTAGTAAGTTCTGTTCTCTGGTTTGTGTGCAGCTGTGTTGTGTTCTGTTGTCACGATCACTGTGGAGGACCTGTTTTTAGATAAACAAACTAGCTTTCGCTAGCCAGCCCCAATGTCACGAGGGGGCTGTGTGAACTGTTGCTCTTGTGCCCCATCATGAATGCACACAGGAGATTAATGGTCAGTGAACACTTCTGAATTATATTGTGTGTCCTTTTGATGCTTGAAGATGTGGTCACCATAAATTGCCATTGTATGTCGTGGAATATCACGATGAATCTCTCTTAGTTGTAAGAAAACTCTCAGAGTCTTGAGTTCCAGATGCCAAAGTTGTAGTTTATTGAACACCAACAAACATGAGACCGGCCAGCTATCCGTTCTGACTGTCTTAGTCCAAAACCTCCTCTTCTATACAGTTTGTTATCTGGCATTACCTCATTTCTGTGCCCCTTTGTTATTTTTGTAACCAATGGATACTATTTGCCACCATTATCTCACAGAGCCTTTTGATATCTTTTTACTGGTAGAAACTTGGCTTTAGTCTATCTTCAAGGTCCTTAGTCTCATTATTTTGTTACAGCTGGGTGCTCTTTGTGGCCTCTGCAGCATCAACACTTTTAGTAACCTCATATGCTCTCTCCTGGGTCACACAAAGGCCAGGAAACTCATATAAGTATTTTGATATATAAGAAACATACTAGAATATTGAAAAATATACTATAGTATGACATCACAGAGCACAAAATATTTTCACAGTTTCTCCCTTTGTGTTAAGAAAAATTAAGAAAAAGTCATATAGGGTTCAAACAACACAGCGGTGAGTAAACAATTAATGCATTTTCATTTTGGAGTGAACTGATCCTTGAAACTCAATCGACAGCATTTTTGGCATAATGTTGATTCCTTCCTTTTCGTAAAAAAAAAAGAGGGTTTAAAAGGCAGAAATGTGAAGCTTATAATTTTATAAAAGCACTAACATTAACTTTTCTGTTAAAAGTTTTTAATTATACGTTTTAAGGTTGTTTTAGGGTATGCCGTTACATCATTATGGCAATTAAGTTGTAAAATTGGCTTTAACTTTATGCAGAAAAGGTTAAGCGATTTTATTACAGTAAAATCATTTTAACATGCATACTGTTTACGTCTTGTGTCACAAACTCATTCTTTTTTAAAGAAAACCAGGTACGAGTCGAAATACATTTTTGTGCTAATCAATATTTTGCCACAAATGCAGTTGATTGAGCTTTACCTTTATTGAACCAGGAATATTTCTTTAATGCAAGTTCCATTGTGCTAACTTAACCCTTTTAGTGACAGCATGCATCCTGGGCAATAATACTGGAAATGTTCAATAACTTTAAAGTAAGTTGCCTATTTCGAAACTGACTTTCAAAAACAAACCTACCCGGAGATATTTTCACTGGAGTAAGAAAGGTGACAACTAGCTCCGGTCTCCCCTACATTATACATACAGTACTGTTTTGTTCAATAGCTTGTTTACACTTTGGGTTTAACGCAGTTACCCTTTGCAGGGGACATGTTTGCTGAGCAGACAGATTTTAAGCTGGTAGTGCCCTATCCAAGCTGACATCTTGGACATACCACTAACTTTAGACAGGCTGGGCATCCCACCGAGGGTACGAAAGCAACTGCTCCTCACAGAAACTGTATGACCTTCAGGTCTTCAGCAAAGCACATCTAATCATTCCTGACCAAAGTGCTGCCTCTGCCATTCTGTGATTAGGAACACTTCGACACTGCATCCCAGCCACATGTAAATACAATCACGGATGGGAAGGGTGACAGAATGACCCATTTCCTGGCAGTGCTATGCAACCCGGTGAGTCGATCGGTCTACCGTGGCACAGAGCTAAAGCACTCAGCTGTGAAAAAATTTAGCCAAGGGCACTATAACCCACACAACCACTAAAAGCAAAGAGTACTCACAGACCATGCAGGTCTCTGATAGCTGCTAAATCCTTGAAACACTGAGAAGGGGGATTGAGAAGCCAAAAGGACAAAGACACAAAGGATATGGGCGAAGAAGAAAAAACAGGGACATCAGAAGCTGACCGAAGGGGTGCTCAGTGATGTAACGCAGAATGACATGTCATGTGTTCTCTCAATACTTTAAAAGAGTGTCCAAAATTTACTTTTTGCTCGTTGTGCCAATGGCAGATGAATTGAAAAACTGTACTGTCCATTCAAGACACAATGTGGTTTTGTTTTGTAGCTTAATGTAAGGAATATTCCACAAATTTGTCACCAGTACTAGGGAAAATTACTAGAGAAAAAAAGAAAGAAAAAAACTTTAAGCGTCCACGTTGGAGTGGTGGTGGCATAGCACAGGGCTGGTAATCAGAAGGTCACTGGTTCGATCCCCACGGCCACCACCATTGTGCCCTTGACACTTAACGCCAGCTTGTTCCGGGGGGATTGTCCCTGTATTAATTGCATTGTAAGTCGCTTTGGATAAAAGCGTCTGCCAAATGCATAAATGTAAATGTAGATATACTTCTGATGGTACATATTTGTTTTGAGTTGACACATTTCACCTTTCACACTGGAACATTTTCTGCCACCTTTCAAAAACGCACTCTAGCACCACATATTTCAGAAAACAGAAGCATTAGGCAACCGAAAATGCAATTTTCAACCTAAAACGTGGACGTGATGTTGTGGGCCGTTCAAACCAAATGCAATTGTTTTAAAGGGATAGTTCACCCAAAAATGAAAATTCTCATTATTTACTCACCCTCATGCCACCCTAGATGTGTATGACTTTGTTTCTTCTGCTGAACACAAACAAATATTTTTAGAAGAAGATCTCAGCTCTGTAGGTCCTCACAATGCAAGTGAATAGGTATAAACATTTTGAAGCTCCAAAAAGCATATAAAAGGCAGCATAAAAGTATCCATACAACTCCAGTTGTTAAATCCATATCTTCAGAAGTAATATGCTAGGTGTGGGAGAGAAACAAATCATTATTTAAGTCTTTTTTTAAGAACAATCCCCACTTTCACTTTCTTCTTTTGTTTTTGCTGATTTGTAGTGATGGAAAGTCAACTCCAAAAGAGTCGATTCCTCAACTCTGACTTGTGCTAGACTCTAATACCGGAATCTTTCACAAAATTCCATAAAAGCAATTTCTCGTACCATATTGTACGTTCCATTAAAAATAATGGTCAAAATTAATTATTTTCTTATTTGATTACGTCTCCATACCATGCTTATTAATCATTATTGAACTAAATCGAGCAATGATATAAGCACAATAATTTTTTCCATCGGTATGGAAGCCATCTAGAGTCAGCTTCTCCTATCCCCACTTACAGTTAGGGTTACAATTTGGGTAGGAGAAACTGACCAGGAGTTACAAAAAAACTTTATGATGGAGCATCGATCAGACACAGTAAGCAGTGTTACAGAGCGAGCTATTTACAGGTGAAAATTAATGATGATTTTTATTTTTGGTGGGTGAAAATATGTCACTTGGGAAGGCACTGCCCACTAATGGCCACCCCTGGTGACGGCCCTGAATTATGACACATTCCTGATTAAAAAAATGAAGACGAGGAGTCGATTACATCAACTCCAATGGCTGGAGTCAGGAATCAGAGTTGCCTCCAAAAAAACTCCCAAACACCCCTACCGATTCACATTCTTCATACATATCACCACCTACTGGGCAGTGAGGATAATTTAAATAGTAAATGGTAAATGGGCTGCACTTATATAGCACCTTTTTAATCTTAACAGTATTCAAAGAGCTTTACACTGTGACTCATTCAGCCATTCACACACACATTCACACACCAATGACGGTAGAGCTGCCATGCAAAGTGCTAGCCTGCCATTGGGAACAACTTGGGGTTCAGTGTCTTGCCCAGGACACTTCGGCATGTGGAGTCATGTTGGACAGGAATCACCAACCCTGCGATTAGTGGCCAACCCACTCTACCACCTGAGCCACAGCCGCCCCAATTTATAGTAAAAAAAGGTAGGGGTGTTTCTCACCTACACCGATCACATCACATCACTTCTAGAGATATTGATTTAACCATTGGAGTCTTATGAATTACTTTTATGATGTCTTCATGTGCTTTTTGAAGCTTCAAAATGTTGCTACCCCATCACTTGCATTGTGCAGAGATATACTTCTAAAAATATTTGTTTGTGTTCAACAGAAGAAAGTAAGTCATAAACATCTGGGATGGCATGTGGGTGAGTAAATGATGATAGAATTAACATTTTTGGGTGAACTATTTCTGTAAAAATTCTAGACACGTGCAAGAACAGAGTGTCTTTGACGTTTAATCCTTTTAATTTGACACATCTTAAAAAATGTGGCACATCTGCATGAGATGCTGAAAAAATACCAGTTCACTTGAATTGTGCACATTATATACATCAGAGAGGGTCATCCTGTCAGGTCTCAACATCATCATTTTCAAAAGTGGTTATGGAGAGCATTTTAAAATATCTAGCCATTCTAGTGTGAATGAGAAGCATACATTAATGCATATTCAAATGAAAACATATTAATGTGGATGGGGCCTTCATTTCAACTTAAGTTCAATTTAAACCCCATATTATGCTTTAGTTCCATATAATGTTATCAGACACTATTTTATTTCCTCTCCAAATTTTCCTCATATTTGGTGCATGATGAGTGTTCATCCTTAAATATATTATTAATTATTCCCTGCCTTCAGAAATAAATAAATAAATACTTTCTTTTATTTAACTTCTTATTCAACCGATTAAACAGAATAGTCGGGAAGAAAGAACAGGAAAAACACACACACAAAGTAGATGGAGCACAGAATCATTCCCTTAATAAGTAATATGGTTCAAGTACTTAAATCAGTGCGAGTGTACCACTTTGCAGGATTTCATGTAGATAATTTCAGCTAAAGTGTGTTTGATGGATGGAAAGGTTCCATAATGAGCAGTTTCTCCAGCTTTTAAGCATGCTAGATTTTTTTATACTGCAATAAGAGTAAATTCGGGTGCAGTTCAGACTGAAATCCATACAAATGCACTCTTAATACATACCCATCTTGCAACTATGGGAATACAGGAAACTTGGCTTGTCCTGCTGAGTTTTCTAGGAGTAAACAACCTTTGAAATTTGCCAAGACTTTAAAAATAATCTCCTCAAAACACTTGACACAAGAGAACTATTTAACCTGGGTGCGGGAACAAAGCGTGAATTGTCATCAAATCACATTACACGCCCCATCTTGTTCAAAACTCTTTTATCCAAAGTGCTGCAAATTTGTAGGTCACCGAATCAATTAAGGCTTACACTAAGGAGTGCTCAGCGTTTATACATCCATACATTGATAAGTTAGATCAGTCTCACATGCATCAGAAATACGGAATATTGCATAAACAAATGATGCAAGGTTTCAACGCTGTCTAGGACTCTATAGACTAAATGTGTTTTCAGCAAAGTTTTGATTTTAAGATTCAAGCTTTGATGCTGAAGTTGTTTTGAAAAATGGATAAGCCCGGAATCCCACAGGTTCTAATGCCGAGTCTCAGAACTTCCTACAAAACACTAGGCCTGTCCCTGCTTTAATTAACAAGACACAGAATTCTACTAAGTGTCTGATTTTGCAAAGCATTTAAACATGAAAAACTAAATTCCTGGTGCAAAAATGACTGGAGCAATGCAAATGATTAAGGCTTTTGACATGCTGCAATTCAGTTGAGTTCAGTTTTTCAATTTGGCTTTCAGTTGATTGTGTATCTCAAGCCACTGATTGAATACAGAGAGCCAAATGCATCTACCACTTTTGCTTTAAAAGCCATTGCTTTTATCATTTATCCTTATTCATGAATGTCATCCAACAGGTGCATATCTTCAACATCAAGGACTGCTTACAGTGCTAGAAAGCATAAAATTGCAGTGCAGTGTCCTTCACCTGTGAAAAACTTAAAAGGATGATTATGTGTTTTGAGGATGGTAATATCACAAAGAGTCCTCAATTATCCTCTTCGAACTTACAAAATATAGAAAATATCAGTTTAAACATGTAACGGGGTGTTATATTGTTCCAATAAAATGGTATCTATAATGTAATGTCCTAATATTCATTACATTTGGTCCCACCATTTTAATGTAATATTCAGCAAAAAAATTTATACAGTATATACTTTTTACATCATAAGATGTAAAAAATGACATGCATTCAGCAAGTAAGCAAGTGAAACTAACAAAAAACTCCAACTCATCTGTCATGTTAGTTAGCAAGATCAAGGGCAGTTCTTTTCATGCCAAGCGTCTTGAATGATCAGGATGAGTTTACAAGCATCAGGCCTTTCTACATGCTGATAAAAGCATTTTACTCGCAGCATAAATCTTTTCCTTGTCCTTTTCATTCGGCTTCATTCAGATCTACATCTTTGTTCTGGGGAGGGAGAGGGAGAGAGAGGGAGATTCCTTTAAATTCCACGCAGGAATTCAAAAAGAGAAAAATACTTGAATCTCCCCTGAATTACAATCAAAGTTCAAGAAGTCTATAAGTGGAAGTGGGCTTGTGGTAAAGATCCTCTACTCCCATATTCTCCAAAAAAACATGTTATATTTCAAAAAGCTAAAAGGAAAACATCTCACTTGTTGGGTGTGTGGGGATGTGTAACACAAGAGGTGTTTTGCACAGGTGTCTGAGAGATTTTGACATAAAGAACTTAACCTGACTCTGGAGAAAAAGAGGCCAAATCTCAGAGGCAAATTAGAGCTGAACTTGTTTCTCGACAGGCATCTGAGCGAGAGTGCACTCTGATTTATTTCCCAAAGTGTGGGCAGGAATACCAATGCCTGCTCAAAGCAGCGCTCTGCCGATAAGGCCTTCATAAATCCCACCAGCCTTTTTAGTTCACTCTTGCATTTGAGCAGAGAGATTTCCTATATCAAAATCACTCAACATATACAGAACTTAAACTCCAACACATCTCCACTGGGGCCCAGGATCAAGGGGCTTTGATTTCGGCTCGTATCTGAGAATAATACATGAACTGCCCACTTTCAATCATCTGAAAAGTCCAGTGACAATGACAAGGACTTATATCACACCACTCAACATGGCAGCTAAATGGATGTTGGTAGGCGGATGCATTGTGGGTGCACAGCCAATGCCACTGTCCTCATTTGTCCTAGAGGTTTTACTTTGAAGATGAAAGACTACTTGCATACTCATGTCTCCGTCCCTACACAAGTTGTCTATTGCCGCTGGTAGGGTTTTCAATTCTCTTTGGAAAATCCATGCTCATTTGAGGATCTGGCACAAACAGGCACAACTCGCTTAGTTTAAACAGTGCGCTGATTAACAGGCTCAGCCTAATTAGCTGACATGTAAATGGAGGAACACAGTTACATTACCCACTGCCCCGTTGTAGTTCTATAATCAATAGTCATTAGCTGAAATTCATAGTGAAGCTGAAACCCTACAAGAAGTCATCGAAGTAACTGAGCATTTTTAGCAATTTTTTGTTGGCTGAGCCAGAACACCGGGCCTCACTCAAAGATTTTGAAAGACTGTGAAAATCACAGAATGACTTCAAAGAGCACTGCTTCAAACTACACAGAGGTTAAGTCTCGCCTTTCTAGGTCAGTGGTATGCTTTGGCAGTGGCAATATCAGAGGCAATTGTGAACCCAAAGCACAAATATGTTGCCAAGACAAATAACGTTGCAGTGACCTTTAAATAACATTCAGTCAGCATACTGCAGTAAAAGTTTCAGGGCATAATTTCACAGTTTTTGTATGATTGCTTGAGCATCGACTCATCGACTGGTTTTATATATATATGTGTGTGTATATATATGTATATATATATATATATATATATATATATATATATATATATGTGTGTGTATATATATATGTATATATATATATGTGTGTGTATATATATATATATATATATGTGTGTGTATATATATGTATATATATATATATATATATGTGTGTGTGTATATATATATGTATATATATATGTGTGTGTATATATATATGTATATATATATATATGTGTGTGTGTATATATATATGTATATATATATATATATATATATATATATATATATATATATATACATACACACACACATACACATACACATACACATACACACACACACACACATATATAAAACCACAGTTAGTTCCGGTCCACGAATCTGATTGGACAAGAGACGTTCCATGAGCACTGATGGTGTGACAGCCTCAACACTCGGACACTTCACGGTGTGTATCTCTCCACTTGTGTTCGTGCTGTTCTAAACTAAAGTGTAAGCGTAGTGCATGTGTTAGGAGTTACTTTCTTTATTTTTGAAATTACACAGTTAGACAGCAGGTGGTGGCAAAATATCATTTTTGTGTGTAATATGAGCCAGTTGGTGACATAAAGTGAATCCTTTAGTCATTGTTTATTTATGTAAACAATGACTATTGTTCGATATCGATATTACACATTGCACTTTTTTATATTTAAAAGTTGACGGAAGAAAAGAAGAAAAAATTTATTCCAAACAGTCAAAATATACTCTACAAAACTGCACAGGGGGTAAAGAGATTGCCAAAGCAATGGGATCTGTTGGCTCTTTTACCAAAATATTCAAATATTTTACTGTTTATCAATTGAAAATGAATGTTAAAAGATCATCTGTTTGTTCTATAGCATAGTGACAGCAGTCCAGTATTTATTGGAATATTTTTACATTAAAATGAAATATTTTTTATATTTCTTTAGATTCAGATACCGAAGTATGGGGCATAGAAGCCCTTGTGACTGTGGAATGATGCTGAATGTGGGTTCAGGGGTGTCCCGAGAGAAAATTTTGAAAAAGGTTTTTTTTTTAATTTAAAAAAACATTTGTATATTTTCATTAAAGTGAGAGACTAGTCTACCAACTAGTAATTTTAGTCTTTCCTTATCCATTCTAGACATCTAATTAATTTTCACAAAATTAGAACAGAAATCAATTTGTTTATTATTAAAGGCTCATAACATGCCGATTAATAAATATACATTTAGAAGGGAAAAACGTTTTGGTCTAAAAGGTGCTTTGAAACCACGCTAAATTATGAGGCGCTTCATGTCTACACACATGCAGGGAAAAGAGACAATGTTTGGTGCTAGAGAACAATATTCAAGATTACAGCGCAGAAAGATCAGAGCTGTTGTCCACATCACTGTTGTTCTGTCTCGCTCTTCACAAGAGACAATGACAGGCCGCAACCGTT
Organism: Xyrauchen texanus; assembly: GCF_025860055.1. Taxonomy (NCBI): domain Eukaryota; kingdom Metazoa; phylum Chordata; class Actinopteri; order Cypriniformes; family Catostomidae; genus Xyrauchen; species Xyrauchen texanus. The sequence goes on along the minus strand of NC_068319.1, from coordinate 16,672,614 downwards.
GTCATGAAGTCTTGTGGTGCGGACGGAATCAATCCGGTGTCCGACATAGCCTAATCGTTAGTAAGGCAGCTAGCATTAGCAAGTTCATCCAGTCTGACCCTACGTTACAACTGGTGCTTTGGGAGCGAATCTGAGAGTGTTTTCAATTCATTCCTATGAAAGCCGAGCATCATGCTCCCAAGGTGGATCGTAGGATTGACAGCAGTGTGGAGCAAGCTCTCACCTAGAGCTGTGAGCGCCTTTAAGCTGATTTCGTCCACCTCAGTGGAAACGCAGCCTGAGAAAGCCGAACTGCTTGTGTTTTAGCGACACGCAGTATATATAGAAAATTCCTCAAAAGCTTATCGTAGATTTTCTTTACCGTGATATATATTGATATCGTTTTATCGCCCAGCCCTACGCTCGTTGAGTTTCCACATTGGATACATACTCTTTAAAATGGTGGAGGTCATCACTGTTTCTATAGTGAATGACATTTGCGCACCGGCTATCCCGAAATAGAGAGGAATACCCTGCTTGGACGTTTGCAAAGATTTCAAACAAACTTCTTTCACGTTGTCATTATGGGGTATTGTTTGTAGAATTTTGAGGAAAATAATGAATTTAATCAATTTTATAATAAGGCTGTAACATAACAAAATGTGGAAAAAGTGAAGTGCTCTGAATACTTTACGGATGCACTGTAAATATAATGATTTTAAAAATGTCATGTGGTGTAACCATCAAGTAAAAGATGTTACAAAATTTTCTTGGACTTGAATACATGATAGTGTATCAAATAATCAGGGTGAAAAGTTTTTTATTTTTACAAATATCATTAATTTTTGAGTCAAGAATATCAAGAAGTGTTCTCAGGGTTATTTTAAAATTAGCATCTAGTCATTAACCCACAAACAAAAGGTTCAAATACACTTTGATATTACCTGTTTCTTCATCAACAGAGAAACTTCTGAGGCCACTTTTAGCTTTAATGGAGTATCTGATGACTCCATCTCGGCCCTTGTCATCATCCATAGCAGTCACTTGGAGAACACTTGTTCCATGACGAGCGTTTTCCTTCACTGTGCCCCTCACTGCGAATTCGGTGAAGTAGGGCTCGTTGAGGTTTTCATTAACATCGATGACTTCCACTTCTAGATAAGACTCGGAGCGAAGATTGACTGGAAAACCCAAATCCTCTGCTACCACTGAAAGATTATAGAATTGTTGCTTCTCATAGTCCAGGTCCTTGGCCACCTTAATGGCTCCATTTTCAGCATGGATCTTGAATGTTCCATTGAAGTCATTGGGGAGGGAGTATCTCACCCATCCACTAGATCCAATATCAGGGTCTTGTGTTTGCATCCAAGCTATAACGGTCCCTACAGGAAGGTCTTCCAACAAACGGCTACTGTAGCTCCTTGGAATAAACATAGGGGCACAGTCATTTACATCCTCTATGTAGACTCTTAGTGTGGTCTCTGAAAACATCAGATTCCCTTGTTCTGCCTTGTCACTAGCCTGAATTTTGAGGGTGATATCCGAGATGGACTCCCTGTCCAATTGACTCGACACATAAACAGAGCCAGTCTCACTGTTAATGGTAAACAGAGGGGTTTTCGTTAACAAGGTATATGAGATTTCTCCGTTCAGTCCGAGATCATCATCTGAGGCTGTGACCTGAATCACTTCAGTGCCAATGGCGGCGTTCTCTGGTACAACAGCATTATAGCTCTCTCGAGAGAATGTTGGGCTGTTATCATTCACATCTTCAATGTTAACCGTCAAAAATCTCCAGCTAGATCTCTGTGGAAGGCCCAAGTCGTACACCGTTATGTTGAGGAGGTACCGGTCGGATGTTTCACGGTCCAAAGGCTGATAGATGTAAATTAGGCCACTTTCCAAGTTAATATTGAAATGGTTGTCACTGTTCCCATCTGATATGGCATGCAGGACGTGACCGTTGAAGCCCGCGTCGGCATCATTTGTGTTCACTTGAAGCACACTGGCTCCCACGGGCATATCTTCACGGACTATAATATCTGAGGGAAAGGATTCAAACTGTGGTGTCTGTCTATTGAGAGAGAACAGATCTGTGTAGCCTTCCTCCACTTTGAATTTTCTAACAGCAGAGGCTTTTTTGAGAAGTTTCTCTGTTAACTTCTGCGCAACATTTGTGTCTTGGCAATTGAAGCTCCTTGGTGGTGTTCTACCTCTGTCCAATGATATATTTACAAAAGTGGGTTCAGAGAGCAGATCGCCATCTGATGCAGCTATCTTTAAGCAAAATGTATCCTTTACACTCATCCGAGTAAGGGGTCTTCTTACTGACAACATCCCCGAGTCAGGGTTGAGATTAAAGAAATCTTGTTCATTTCCAGACAGAATTTTATATTTAACCAACCCAAGCTCATCTATATCAATGGCAGACATGGTAATGATTGTCTTTCCTACAGGAAAATCTTGTCCTATTGTACCTTTACATGAAACACGCTCAAAAAGGGGTTGGTTGTCATTAATGTTCAACACTTGCACCGTGACATTGACTTCACTTTCTCGTCTGTAAGGTGAGCCCCAGTCAGAAGCTCGGACTGCAAACGTGTATATCTCCAAAGATGATTCAAAATCCAGTTCCTTGGATGTTCTCAGCTCTCCTGTATTTTGATCGATAAGGAAGGGAAGGGGCTGAAGGCTGGCTATGCTGTACGTTACACACCCATTCTCACCTTTATCATCATCCACAGCCATTACTGTAAGAATTACAGTACCAACAGCCATGCTCTCATTGACAAACACTTCATAAGATGTACTGGTAAATATCGGGGTGTTGTCATTGGCATCCTCAAGAGTGATTTGTACTTTTGCCATCATGCCACTCACTGCCTCAAACACCTCTAGTTCGAAGAGCTCCTGGCTTTTCGAGGTAAACGGTTGCACTGTTGAGATGACACCAGACAATGGATTAATGAGAAAATAAATTGAGTCTGAAGACAGACTTAGGCTGTAGCTGACAGTCAGCGGCCTTGGAGAGATCCTAACAGTCTCTATAATGGTCCCTGGTGGTGCAATCTCATTTAACGTGGCTTTGTAAAGTTCCTTTTCAAAACTCACCTGCACAGACTGTGGTTTTTTCACCAAGAGCTGAATGGTCTGAGAGTTGGAGAGCCTTGGTGGCGTTCCTCTGTCTCTGGCTTGAAAAGTCAGATTGCAGCCATATGGAAATTTATCCCAGTTGACTGGTTCAGACATCTTCAGCTTGTACTCATTTCCAAGCGGTGCTCTCTCAAGGACAAACTGCTCCTGTTGATCACCTGCGATTATTTCAACCCACTCGATTTCTCCATTAGATCCCTCATCCAAATCTTCAACAGTAACGACAGCGTAAACTGGCTCTTTGTCTGTTAATGAAGGGAAAAGCGCAACTGCCATCAGTGTTGGTGCATACCCATTGATACGCACAACAGTAATTACTAGCTTGGCTGTGCTGCTTATGCCATTATTTCCATAAACCTTCATGCCACGATCAACTGCAAAAACCTCAAGGTCAAATCTACTGGTCTTGTCTGCATTGGGCCTGCCTGTGAGAGATATCACCCCACTGGTTGGATGGACAGCGAACTCCTCCACATCTTCTTTAAAGAAATAGTAAAACTCGCCATTGGAGCCAATGTCTGCATCAGTGGCCGTCACCTGAGCAACACTCGCCCCCAATGGAGTACTCTCTGGAACATTAATGCTATAGGAAGTTGGAGAGAATAATGGTCGGAGGTCATTCATGTCCATGACTAGCACAATGACTCTCACAGAATCCTCCATCCCGCCTCTGCCAGTAGCCCTGACAGTAAATGAATAATTATCCTGAACTTCTCGATTCAGCATGGCAGCACTACCACCATTGGTTCGTATGCGGAGAAAGCAAAAGTCTCCCAAAACAAATTCCTCAGCCTGAAACAGCCCCTCAGCATCTCCAGATTCAATGGAATACTTAATGTCACAGGAACCCATCGTAGGTAGCACAATACCCATTTTAACCTCACTCCTAATGTACGTCCTGGCTGCAGAGTTCTCATAAATGGTGGCATTGTACACAGAACTGGTAAATTGAAAGGAGGACCCTGGCTCCTGCTGTTGCCCACAACAGGGTAGAAAGTGGAGGAGCAATAAGGAGAAACTGGTGAGATGGATCCTCATCCTGCCCCCAGGGCAGCCGTTTATAGCCATGTCATCATCCAGTCACCCTGCAAATGAGAGATATATGCAGTAAACCATTTCAATGCACACATTCATCTCACAAAGACATTAGGCTATCTGTCAAATAAATGTGATGGCAGTTATTTAGTTACTAGCCCTCTCTTGATGCCAGTTCATATTTAGTCAAATTTCCTGCTGTTATACAACACTTTCAAGACTTTTTTTATTGTTACTTGCTGTAACAGTTGAAGTTTATGTCTAAAATAGGTCTTTGCTGATGAACCTGCATTTGAGCTCTTTGTGCTGTTATCATTCTTGCAGTGTGATTGCCATTTAACTGGCTTGTCAATGCTTTGTGAAAGGGTATTACTGAGCACAGGGCCAGTCAGGTATTTGCTTATTTATTTATTAAGTTTAATCTAAAATGATCTATTTTAGACATAAACTTAAACTGTTACAGCAAGTAACAATAAAATAGTCTTGAAAGTGATGTGCAACAGCAGAAAATTCGACTAAATGTGAATTGGCACTAAGTCTACAGTTCTTAAAGCTTTCTGACATTACATATCTAACGTTTAGCTGTATTTTGAGAGTAAATAACTTTTCATTGATAAATGTGTCTGTTCACGAGTCTCCGTTAATCATGCGCTTGTAATCGAATTAAACTTTAAATTGTGCCATTAGATTGAGTGTTCGTTCTCTGCTAGTGTGTCAAAAATATATGAATTAGCTCTTACCTCTGGCTGAGAGAGAAGAAAATTTCTGCGCTGCAGATATCCAAGAACCCTCTCTCTGAAACTACACGCTTCACTTGTTAGCCATACAGAACTACGCTGCCACTCAGTGACTGTAATCAGTGCCGCGCGCACCGCCTACAGCGCGCTCACGAGGGAGCATTATCCCGTGAATGCGCAAACGCAAACTGGGGTTTGGTTGCTTGCTTATGCCCCACAATAACAATATGGTCTAATACATAAACATGATCTTACATAAACCTTAGATAAAAGTAAACTACATGTGAAATAGTTAGGCTAAAAGAGCGCAAATAATACTGATGTTATTTTTAATGTCGTTTAAACACGTGATTATTGTAATTTTAATATCAAAATAATACATTCATGTTAAGAAACTGTTTTATAAAATTTTCTGGAATAAAACGGAGACTTTCTTTCTTCACGTGATGGTTTGCTGATGTATTGAGCAAGCTTCATCTTCATTCTCATTAATTTCCATATGTAAGTTATTGGGCTCTGTGTTCCTATCGTTCCAACTATTTCCGAGGAATTTTCGAGATCCGTCGAAATGACACGAGCAGAGCCGAAACTGCGAACGGCAACTTACGGAAATTCACGAAACATGCCGGAAGGGGCCTCACGACGGGAAACAGGCAGCAGCGAGTGAGCTAGTCAAGACTTTGGATCATTCCCGCACTACTTGGCCACGGTTTAAAAATATCCCTTTGCACTTTTGTCGAACATCATGTCTGTGCTTTGCTACAACAAGGGATGTGGACAACGTTTTGATCCGGAGAAGAATTTAGATGGTAAGGCTTTAGTAACAAACGTGAACCGGGTTGCTATGGAAGATAGCAAGGTGAATGAGACAAGAAAGACAATTGTATTTAATACCGTATATTTTGTTTACATTTGGTAATAAACATGTTATATGTATTACATTTGACACCCTTTCATAATACCCGTGTATTAATTGTATTTAAATGTTATCTAATATGTTTGAATGATGCTTCTTGAATAGCACAGGTTTATATTTAGCTTTTTATGTTTTCAGGTAAATTAACATTATTTTGGTTTTAATTGGTTTATCAACACGCAATTTCTGTATAAACTTCTCAAAGTTGGTGGCATAGCTGACTTTATTCCAATATTATGAATGCCTTTTTAAATCATAGTGCGCATTAGACTTGATCTACACAAACACGTGACCATAGAGATGTAATATTACATTTGACTTTATCAGTCTCTTCTTCAACACAGATGCATGCACATACCATCCTGGAGTGCCAGTGTTTCATGATGCATTGAAGGTATGGAGATGTGAGAAGATCAGTTGAATTTTTAATGGGAAATATAACCCTGCAATTGTTACTTGTTGCCATTACTCAGTGGTTAACCTTTAGTGTCCTGCATTGCGTCCCAGGGTTGGTCTTGCTGCAAGAGGCGAACAACTGACTTTTCAGATTTCCTCAGTATTGCTGTAAGTGCTACATCGCATCGGTAATGAGACAGAATAAATGTTTGTATCAGGTAGGGCTGGGCGATATGGCTTAAAAAAAAAATCTCAGATTTTTTCACACCAAACCCGATTTTCGATTTTAATCGATTTTTTTATTTCTATTTAAAAACAAACTACAATCGACAAAGAAATTGCTCAAAACAAATATACTCTTTATTTTGTTCTGATTTTCCCTTATGCAGTTTAATCTTAATGTCCCCTTGGGGCATAAGTGTAACAGGAAACAAGCCTCAAAACATGCTTGTAAACGAGATGGCAGGCCCTGCCATTGTAAACAGTGAAAATGTAGCTAGCTTATCAGTTTTCTAATAACTTCAAACTTACAGTGACACAATGCACCTTCAAAATAACTTAAAATATAAATAAAAAATAAAATTTGTGTGTCCCTCTTTGATAAAACACTTTTGGTCAAATAAATGTAACAAAAATGACAAAATTAGATGTATTACAAAAATACATACTTTTAACAGTGGTATTCATAAAGTGCAAACACAACTTTCAACAGTTGTTCTGAATCCCTGAAATTGTAAACAAAATGAAACATCTGCATCCATTACTTTAGTTTCAACATTCTTCTTTTATGCATTTTTAGCCAGGAAGACAAGCCTGTCTACTACCTCTGGCTTGAGGCATGCCCGGTTACATGTAACAATTCCCCCTCCCACACTGAAAAGCCTCTCTGATGGGGCACTTGTAGCAGGGACAGACAAGTATTTTTTGGCCAGATTACTGAGCCTTGGGAAGTTTGGTTTGTGACGTTTCCACCACTGAAGTGGATCAGTGTCTGGGTCAACCAGTAGGTAGGTTGCCAGCTCTGTCTCTACTTTCACTTCCTCTGGTTGGTGAGAAGATGGCTCTGGCACATTCTTCTTGAAGAAAGCAGCTAAAGTCATTTTCTTATTGGGCGGAGGATGTGCTTCTCCTTGGCACACCTGCACAGCTGGACCAGGCTGCTGAGGCGTACTTTTTTCAGCAGGCAGAGACATCAGCTCAGTGACAGCTCTTTTTTTGATTTGTTCCACCTTGTCGGGGTCAATGTAGGTTGTACGGAACCTGGGGTCCATCAGTGAGGACATGTCCAAGAGTTCATTCTTCACAGGGTCGCTGTATTTGTCATCAAGATACTGCATTATGTTTCTTTTATTGTTTTAGTGAGTTCGGTGTCTTCCTCCTCTGGCTGTAGGAGATTGGTTTTGAACAAATGCAGTACCGGTTTAATGTAGGAGACACTGACATAAGCCTCCCAGACAGGGCGTCTGTAAATTCTTGGAGTGGCTTGATAGCTTTATTTACGGACTCTAAAACTTCAATATCTTGCCAAGTGGGGACAAGATGACGGCATTTCTTGTCGGACCCCAGGACACGGACTATGGCCTTCTCCTGTTCAAGAAATCTCTCCATCATCTTTTGACGTGAACCCCATCTGGTTGGGGACTCCGTTACCAGCTGATGACTGGGTAGACCAAGCTCAGCCTGTACTTCAACCATCTCTCTTCTTTTTTTCCAACTATAGGAAAAGGCAGCAACCGCCTTTTTACAAACCCCAATGGCACGATCGATTCGTGGGTCTTTCACACCATTCTCTTTACAATAAATAAATAAAGAAAAAACAAAGAAAACTATTTTTAGTGTCACTATTGGTCAGTGTCAAAACAAGTCTTTTTCACATTTCCACATGTTATTAATGCACACTAAGGGCGCACACATACACACACACGCACAATACACACACACACGCACAATACACACACACAATACACACACACACACAATTATGATTAATCATGCATGTTCATTTTGTGCAATATGTTTTGATTTCATTAAATTGCATTAATTACAACATGTAATAATTGGGCTGGCCTGTTCATGTGTAAAACAAAATCAACATCACTTGAATGCATAGCCATTAGACTCTTACCTATAGCGTTGTGCAGTTTATGTCCAAAGCACTGGAGGTTGGGCCACTCATTGTCTCTCAGAGCTTTTAATATGTTGGTGCCGCTGTCTGTTGTCATACAGATGAGTCGTTCTTCATCAAGGTTCCATGAAGTCAAAGCATCTTTTAGCCCCTGCGCAATTATTTCACCTGTATGGTCATCGGGAAAGTACGCTGTTTGAAGGCAGACGCTTCGCAGAGTCCAGTCGTCAATATAATGCACAGTCAAACTCATATAGGGCTGCATCGTTCGACTGGACCACAGGTCCGTTGTGGCGGAGTAAAACGACACACCCTCCAGCTCTCTTTTCACGAGTACTGTTGTACAGGCGAGGCAAGGTAACTTCGGCAAAATATTTGCGGCTTGGTAGCACATACCTGGGGTCGACATCTTTAAGCATGTTAATAAACCCCGGCTTTTCCACAGTGTATATGGGCACCATATCTCTTGCTATATATTTCGCCACTGAATCCGTGATTGTTTTCCACCGGGGCCCTTTCTTGTCATAGGGGATACAGTTCGAAAATCTTTCTAAGACCGTAGTTTGTTTTTTTGCGGGTGTGTCTGTGTTTGAACTGCGGTCTTGTTCGTTTCGTTGAGGAGCACACACCTCACACTCGGCTGCATGCCTCTGTTTAAGATGCTGGAATAAATTTGTTGTGCTGCTACCTTTGGTAGCAACAGCTTTTAAACACACTTTGCAATGTGGCGTTATTTGTTGTGCGTCTGACACCAAAAAAGCGAACCAATTCCAAACAACCGATGAAACCGAGCCTTTCTTTGGAACGAGCTCATCCTTGTTAACTGCCATGTTGTCTGTGTGGCTGTAACGAGAGCGGGGGGCGCGCTGAGCGAGCCCATTCTGAACTACGGAAGCGCGAAGGGGAGCGTCGGTGGTGGAAGTTAAAGAGAAAACCGATTTTCATTAAAAACAAATCGCCCGATTTTCTTTAAACGTCAAATTCGAGTTAATCGATAAAATCGATTTATCGCCCAGCCCTAGTATCAGGCTTCCCACAGTCATGGAAAACCTAGAAATATCAGTGAATTTTAAAAGGGTGATTTTCAGACTCGGAAACATCATGGAAATGTTGTTGAAAATGGAAAGTCAATTCTACAGCAAAAATGCGTTTGTTTAGTTATGCTCAACTTTAATGTATTTGAATGCAAATTGCCCTTCAGGAGTGCCATCTATTTAAAATTATTCTTTTTAAATGCTTACAGGGATAGTTCACCCTAAAATTGTCATCATTTACTGACTCTCATGCCATCCCAGATGTGTATGACTTGCTTTCTTCTGCTGAACACAAACAAAGATTTTTAGAAGTTTTTTCTGCTCTGTGGGTCCATACAATGCAAGTGAATGGTGACCAGACATTTGAAGCTCCTATTACATAAAGGCAGCATAAAAGTAATCCATACGACTCTAGTGGTTAAATCCATATCTTAAGAAGCAAAGTGATAGGTGTTGGTGAGAAACAGATCAATATTTATATAATTTTTTAACCCTAAATCTCCACTTTCACTTTCAGATGTGAAAGAGAAACTAAACAGTCACCACATGTGACTTTCAGATGAACATTTGGAGATTTAGAGTAAAAAAAGATTTAATATTTATCTGTTGTTCACCCACACCTATCATATTGCTTCTGAAGATATATATTTAACCACTGAAGTCTTATGGATTACTTTTAATTCTTTCTCTATGTGATTTTTGGAGCTTCAAATGTCTGGTCACCATTCACTTGCATTGTATGGACCTATAGAGCTGAAATCTTTGTGTTCACAGCAATGCATTGGTCAAAAGGTGTGGGAACCCTGTTTCATAGGTACCTTCATATGTTTGCTAATCTGATTTTAACTGCCTGGAGTTCAGGGGTCATAAATTGCCATCTTTATGGATGAAACTGTCTTTTAGGGTTGCACGAAAGGCCCTCATAATCAAGAGAAGCCCGTTGAGCCTGTTAAACCAGAGGTGAAGTCCTCTGTGGATAAGAGCGTGAATGATCTGAAACCAAAGTTTGATGAATGCATCACCCGAGCACCAAAACCTCTGGAATCCATCCAGCGACCAAGGTAAAAGCACATTTAAAGTGCACAGAGCCTTCCCCCTTTTTTATTTTCCGACTCATTAGTTCCGATTTTTAGAAGGTAAAGTAATGCAGCATTAAATCTAAAATCGAGAACAATGTGTTCTCATTAATATTCCACCAGCCAAATCCTTCATTGATGTCACAATCTCCTAAAGAGAAATTACTGACCATGGCCATTTTTATCGTCTATGTAGTCCAGATGAGCCATTCTCAACACTGCAACAGAAGATCTCTCCTTCGCTGAAACAAGCTTTAGAGAAGCTAAAATTAACTGAGGATAGTGCACAGGAGAAAAAAGGTAAGAATTCCCCCCATTACCCATGTTATATGTCTTTTTTTGTTATATGCCTGAAACAAATGCTTCCTGTATGTGGTCATGTCTTATGAAGCACACACTACTCCTTACTTTACTCATATGTACATTTATAAAGGAAAAATAAGTGTACATATGAGTAATTTATTAAACATAATAAAATTAAAAACAAATATTTATTTGCACAATATAGTTCACTCTTATTGTTTTCTCTCATAATTTTTTTATAATGAATTGTGTATTTTATTGTTATTTACTAATGTCTAATTTATGTCTGCTGCAGCAATGTCTAATTTTCCTCCTGGGAATGAATACAATCCTATCCATTAATTCTGATGCTTTTTATCCTCTTTCCTGTATTATAGAAGAGGACAGTGATGAAATTAAGATAGGGACATCCTGTAAGAATGGAGGCTGCAGTAAGGTATCGTTCTTCATGGTTCTGCCCACATCTCTGCTTATATACCACAGAACAATAAGTCCATCATAAAAAAAAATTATTCTCATCATTGTTTTTCAGACTTTCAATGGACCAGCCAGTGATGATGAGACGTGTTTGTATCATGCTGGTGTACCTATTTTCCATGAAGGGTAAATTAGCTACCAGTCAAGGCTTAATATTACCTGAAAAGTGTAGATGGAGAAATCTCTGATACATCACATTTGTGGACTCTATATATCTCGTACATAAAGGCAACATGAAAGTAATCCATTTGACTCCAGTGGTTAAATATCTTCTCTTCAGAAGCAATATGATAGGTGTGACTGAGAAACAGATCAATATTTAAGTTCTTTTTTTACTATAAATCTCCACTTTCACATTCTGAAAGTTAAAGTGGATTTAAATATTGATTTGTTTTTCACCCAAAGTGATTGGATCACTTCAAATACATGTATTAAACCTCTGGAGTCAAATGGATTACTTTAATGCTGCTTTATATACCGTCAAAGTTCTGGTCACCATTCACCTGCATTGTATGGACCTACAGAGCTGAGATATTCTAAAAGCTTTTTGTGTTGTGCATGAGAAAGTAAGTCAATTATATCTGGGATAGCATGAGGGTGAATAAATGATTAGAGAATTTTAAATTTTTAGGTAACATTAAGAACTATCTTTTCTCTAAAAGGATGAAATATTGGAGCTGCTGTAAGAGGAAAACCTCAGACTTCAACACGTTTCTATCTCAGGAGGGCTGTATCCGAGGAAAGCATCAGTGGAAGAAGAAAGATACGGTCAGTGTCTACCTTGAGATTTTTAAGGGTATACCGCTATATTACTGAAATATCTGCAATTTATTTCAGGCATTTTGTGCTTCCAAATTTTTTAGCCACCGCTGACATCAATGCTACTGTATACTATATTATGACATCATTCGGGAAAACTTTTTGGAAATTGTTTTGGTTATTTTTGTTACTCTTTTGGTGAAGTGAGGTAGAAATTACTCACTTCAGTAGAGCAGATGGGTTCTAGAATGCTCCTATCAACTTTCAGAATGAACAAATAAAATGTTCAAGGCCTGTTCATTAGTCCATTACATGCTAATAATGTTTTTAATCAAGTAATGATTTTCTATTTTTATGAACAGGGAAAGAAGGTTGTACCATGCAGGTTTGACTGGCACCAAACAGGAAGTCAGGTCACAATTTCCATTTATGCCAAACATTCTGTACCGAGCTGAGCTCAGTGGAGGGGAACAGCACTATGGTATGACACCAGGATTACTTCTGTTTTATTTTGTGCTGCTATTATGTATCATTAGTTATGTTCATGTATTTCTTTTAAATTAAAATATTACAGCATGATTCTGATTTTTAAATGGAAATATTCATAATTTGATCATTTAAAAAATGCCATGCCACCTATAAAGTTAACAATCTATGCTAACAAAACTAAAAGAAGCTTTTTTTTTTCTTGCACAGCTGAAAATTCACATTATATTTGAAGGGGAGAAAGAATTTGAACAGCTGATCAGTTTGTGGGGGGTGAGTATTGAAAAACTCTGCTTAGCATCTAACTAAAACACCTTCACCGTTTTCCATTTACCAATGCTACTCTTTTTTTTTCTTTAATAAAGGTAATTGATGCCAGTAAAAGTTTGGTGAACATGGTGGCCAACAAAATTGAGGTTGTGTTGAAGAAGGCAGAACCAGTGACATGGGCCCGACTGGATCTTCCTCCTGTCGCTCCTCCAAAGGAGAAAGAGAAGGAAAAAGATATTGACAGTGAGGATGAGGATGAGGATGAGTATAATGATTAAATTGAGACTCTGAGAGGACCATGTTGCATTATTGAGACATAGTTTCCATGCCTGAAAATGAATGGGAATTGTTGACTTTGCTTATAACAAAGATGAAGCATGAATGTTATGTAAATTCTTAAAATGATTCATGTTTGTCCAGATTTTACTGACAATTATGAAAAATGTAAATGATAGAATTACTGGGCATGTGTAGAGGTTTCTAAGAAAACTCTTTCTCACAAAGTACCAACAGTTGTTCTGTTAATAGGCTATTTTGACTCCGACCAAACTGCTTTCACTGTCCTAATAAATGAATCTTTTCACATTTCCCATGTTATTTGTCCTGTTTGTCATTGAAGCCACATTCCTATTAATACGTTTATTCAGAGCAACATTTCATAATGTGCTTTCACCTTCGTGCTTTTCCACAGACATGAAAGGTACAGAAGAGATATGATATGAAAGGTACAGAAGTCTAGAAAATATGCTAAGCAAATAAGTCAAAGTAAATACTAACAGTTGAAAGTAAAGGATGTGCATTATAACATTATACTGTTGAAGTGTTACACCTTGTGAAACGGCTCAGATTTGGCAATTAAAGTCAGAACCACATCGCTTTGCACAGGGGTTTTTATAATGCTAACAAAGTAGAACCGTTTGGAGATTTCTTGCAGTTTCTCATTTTCTCCAATTAAAACCTCAAACTGCTTAAATGTACAGGCTCATTCCAACTTGTATATTTAATTTCAGCCTTGGGCATGCCACACACTAAAAAATGATGGGTTAAAAATAACCCAACTTGGGTTGTTTTATAACCCAACCGCTGGGTCACTATTGCACCAGTCCAACAGTAGTTAATTTGACCCAGCAAGATGGGTTGGTTATTTTTAACCCAACAGATGAGTAAAATATTCTACCCAAATGCTGGGTCAAATTAAATACAATTCTGGGTTGATTCAACTACATATTTGTTATATAGTGTACCCAAATTCTGGGTCAAATTAAATACAATTCTGGGTTGATTCAACTACATATTTGTTATATAGTGTACCCAAATTCTGGGTCAAATTAAATACAATTCTGGGTTGATTCAACTACATATTTGTTATATAGTGTACCCAAATGCTGGGTCAAATTAAATACAATTCTGGGTTGATTCAACTACATATTTGTTATATAGTGTACCCAAATTCTGGGTCAAATTAAATACAATTCTGGGTTGATTCAACTACATATTTGTTATATAGTGTACCCAAATTCTGGGTCAAATTAAATACAATTCTGGGTTGATTCAACTACATATTTGTTATATAGTGTACCCAAATTCTGGGTCAAATTAAATACAATTCTGGGTTGATTCAACTACATATTTGTTATATAGTGTACCCAAATTCTGGGTCAAATTAAATACAATTCTGGGTTGATTCAACTACATATTTGTTATATAGTGTACCCAAATGCTGGGTCAAATTAACCCATATGCCAGATTAATTCTAGCACATTACAGTACAATTGAAGAAAATAAATGGCAATAGACTACCCATAGCTATAAAACTGATAAACTACAAACCTAGAACAGAATACATGCTAGATTTATGCATATATTATGCAATAAACACTTAAACCATACAAAAACAAAACAACAATGGAATCTTTGAAACAAAATATTTTATTACTTTAATATCAACAATATAGTGGAACTGGTGCAGTTAATATCACTTAAGTAGGAAAACATTAAATTATGAATGAACTGGCTGAACATTTAACAGTCAACGGGAGCCATTAGCTCTACTTGCAAGCAACTATTCTACTGTGAATAAACTTGACCATTTTAGATTCCCCTCCTGGCATGTCATATATAACAGTCTGTATGAATTCCCAGACATGTTCACACTGCTTCGGGTATTTTACGTCAAAGACATAGAATGCCTTAAAGCAGACATCAATGGCCTGAAGCAGTGTTTCTTGTTCCAGGGCCTGTCCAGCTATTATGGCAAAGGCCTGAAATGCACTCTGCTCATTTCCCAGCGTCAGGATGTGGGGGTATGGCTTGCATGCCTTGGCCTCATGGAGGTACTCCACCATGTTTATTCCAGGCTAAAAAAGAAAGAATACAAGAGAGCAAGTGAGAGAGTGCGAGTGAGTAAGGACCAAATGTCAACCGACTACTATAGTTGAATTAAAATATAGACATTGTGAGGACCATTTTCCTGGTCCTCACTAGATAAATTATTGTTTTATGATAAAGTCTAGTTAGCTTTACAATTTGGAAAAGATTTAGTGCATCTCTAATTCAAAAAGTTGAACTGTAATAGTCTACATTTCATTGCACATAATGAAATATTCCAAACCTTTTTTGATTAAGTCTTGATGGTTATGGCATACAGCTCACATTACAGAAAACTATTTAAAAAAGAATTCAGACCTCAATTGACCTAAAAATCCATAAATCAATTGATCTATCATTACAATAAACATGCTCAGAAAATGCGTGCGGCCCACCTATCTGACTATCCTATCTGGTCGATAGGCAGCCGGGTTAGGTGGTCAGATAGGTGGGCCCGAACTGCGCGCCCAGGGTGCTTTGATAGTGACCAACGCGTTGTAGGCTTGTAAAACGGCTATTTTCAGAATACTGTCAGGCTATATTTGATGCCTGTCCCCAAAAGTGTAGTAAAACAAACCTGGATATGCATGTGTGCGTGCACACATTCTTGAGCTCAGATATGTTGATAAAATGAATAAAGATTCCCCTTTAGATGTGCTTGAGGACTTACAGGCTTATGGTCGATGAAGGCCAAGCTGCATTCCTGGATGGTGTGGCGAACCACTTTCGCACCACGGCCAGCTTTGTATGTTGTAGGTGGAAGCAAGGCTGGCAGCTGCCTAAGGGCGAGATCCCCAACGCCATCTGTAGGAAGACTAGGTGTTCAATACGATGTGGAATTGCATACCTGTGATTTTGTCATTCAATATCAAACTAAAATAAAGCCGATTTCCGCGCAAAATAAGCGGGGCTTGCATGATTTCATAATCCCCGCAATTTCATCGCATAAAAATCCCGCATATTCCATCGCATTTTTTAAGAAAAAGTGCCGCATAATCAAGGATTTTTGCCTGCAAAAATCACAAAAAAACTCAGCATTTTTCTGGACTGGTTAATGTTATTAGGTACACTAGTACTGCTGTGTTGACTCTGCTGTGAAAACTTGGAATTTTTAGTACCCAATTAACAAAGAGGCTGACAAATTTATTTAACTCTATTCCTATGATGATGTCACTCACTATTCTCAGAGCTCATGTTGTTTTTCACTGTGTAACATGTTCGAGAAGGCTGTGAATTGTTCAAATACAAGTGTTAATAACTAAAGCAAATGTACACTTTTTATTTTAGTTAGCTACAGTAATTATAGCGGCCAAAATGATGTGAAATTGCACTGTTTTTGGTCAAAAACCTTCAAAAATGTTGGACAGAGGAAAGCTTAACCCCCCCGCTGCTACTGTTGCCCACCCACATAAGCCCCCTAAAACCCCTGGGAAAACTCTGCATTTACAAGATCTGCAGACAAGAATATATTACCTGGTGTTAATCCATCCAGGGGCAATGTCAGCTTCCCCTCCTGTCTTGCCAGGAACAGGATCTTGTCAGTATAAATGGGTAGCCACGTTTCAAACAATTTTGAAGCAGCATCCCCATGCAGGACAAGAAAGTCCTGTGCAATCTATAAAATGGAAATTTTTACATTTTTAAAACCAATTCAATGTGACACACTAATAAAAGGTTATAAACAATGCATCCTCATATGTAAGATCATATTTCCCTATACCTACCATGCCTTTGGTCATTAGGCGAGGGAACTCTTCGAGGATCTGAACGATGGTCCAATTGTTGTCCCTAATCCACTTGGCCCTGTAGACTGCCGTGTTCTCCATGTAGGACTCTATCTGGCTGAGGGGCTGAGAATTGTTTCTCAACCATTCTTTAAGCTGTGATGCACGTTCGTCTGATATGGTACATTCTGTAAAAAAGAACAAGAAAGTTGTCAGTCACTGAAATATGGATGTTTTGCTTCATCAAATAATTTTTCAGTTTAATAATTACCTGGTATAAGAGCCCTTGCAAGGGCGCCATCATCTGGCGTTTGTGGTGGTGTCGGTGCCGTGCTTCACGGCCTGCTGATTGAACTTCAGCCTAGGGCCAGCTCTTGGGATCAACTGGTTGATGGTAGCCTCATCTAAAAGAAGAAAACTCTCCTCATCAATCCCCTCCTCTGAAAGACAAAAATAGAAAACACAAAGACATCTGTTTTTACAACAGAGGAGTACAAAACTAAAATGTATAGGTAATTAAATGGAAGATATAGTAATAAACATGCATATTCCATCATTTGTTATTACAAAATAGAATGAAGCACTGAAAGTCTACAAAAGACATGTGCCCTATTCATCTATTGGAGTCACTTTGACACATTACATGGAAGCTATTGAAAAAAAGAGGAAATTGTATTTCATAAGAATTCATGTCTTAAAAGGGCTTGAGTAGCAATGCAGACTTGATATGCTGTGGATGGGAAAACAAATATTTCTTACCTTGAAATCTTTCAACAAGGTCTGTCAGCTGCCACTCTGTCAACGTGTCAGTGACAAAGCTGTCCATTGATCTGAAACGAACACAAAAAGAGGTTAAGCAAATATACAATTGCTATTGTATTAACTATTCAGATGTCACCATGCAAATGCATACTAGCAGCAGAATGTAATCCAATGTGAAGATAACAGCCATTTTATTTAGCATCACAAAATATAGAGAAAACAATCCTCCCTCTCTCCCTATACAATTCATATGACAAATTGCATACATGTATATTGTCTATGCTGCACAAGAATGTTTGTGGCTGCTCACAGCATAACCTTCAGGGCACGACTGTCAGTATAACAGTCTACAGCAGTGGTTGCTGTACACCTACAGCAGTCCCAAACTTTTTATTACATAATTCTCAACTGGCCCTTGTCCTTTGCCAGGCCGCCATTTTATATAAAAATTTGGGTCACCACATTAAGTTACTTAAATAAATGCACATAAATGCATTTAGTCAGACTTATCAGGTTATCTCACTGTTTTTACATACTTTAATCAGTCTAACACTGTGTTATGCCTTCGCATTTCACATTAAAAACTTCGGGGGGAAAAAAGCGCGCTCATTCATAGCCAGTTAAAATAATATAGCTAAGTTAGCCAGGCCGTCATTTTATATAAAAAAAATTCTTATCTATTGTGGGTCACCACATTACTTAAATAAATGCACATAAATGCATTTAGTCAGACATATCAGGTTATCTCACTGTTTTTACATACTTTAATCAGTCTAACACTGTGTTATGCCTTTGCATTTCACATTAAATGCTTCAGGGAAAAAAGAGCGCGCTCAATTATAGCCAGTGCTTCCATGATAACGGCCAAATGGCTAACGTTAGCTGCGTTATTAGACAAACCAACCAACTAGCCTCGACAATATAAAAATATAACTTTAATAGGAAACGTAGACTCACTGTATTCCGGACACTAGACCGTTTCCCGCAAATTCTATAAATAAACACTTCACGGTCATTGCATCTATATATATCCGTGTCATCTTTGCCTCATCCTCTTTCGCTTCCGACCAACCCAGCTTATAGTTGTTAAAATGTATGCGTTATATATTAGAAATGACATGTAGTGTACACAAACCTTAATTTATTTGCCTTGCTGGATGAACAGTCAGGTTCTCTGTGACGAGCGCTCGGTGTGTGGATTCGATCTGGTGGACTCTGACGCCGGTTTCACACTGCACGCGTTAGCAGCGCGTAAGCAGCGCGTATTCTTTTCGGCGCCCATGTTAACAGATTAGAGCATTTACGCCGGTTTCACACTGCACGCGTTAGCAGAGCGTAAGCAGCGCAGGAGCAGTGCGTACGGTGAGCGGAAGCAGAACACGCGCGTTTTGCTTTCATACTGGCAGCGTTTGACGCGCGCGGCGTGTTTACAGACAGGCTACACTATAATGGGTAAGTTGGCATTGCTTTATTTCGTTTTCAAATACATTTATATTATTATAATAATATTAATATAATATTATATAACTTTTGGTTCATCTTTGTTTTTGTTGACCGTGTAGTGCGAGTTGTTGATAGAAGGAAGACCATTGCGCTGTATTTGCTATCACGAAGACTACGGAAAAGACGCAGACTTTGGGTTCACTCCATGAACCGACGAAGGAGAGAATATGGTGCATATTACCATCTTGTCGCCGAACTCCGTCTTGACCGTGACCGACACCTAAACTACTTCAGGATGAATGCAGAGCAAGTGGATCACATTCTTTCCCTGATTGGAGGCCAACTAAAGGCAAACAACAAACTACAGGCAGTCCATTGAACCCAAGCAGCGACTTGCAGTTACATCTGCTTCTCTTATTTATGTGTGCTTACTGTGTGCAAAATGTAAATAAATGCTTACATTTGTTGTTTCTTGGGAGAAAGATTTTTTATTTAGATTGTTGAAATGTCTGATACACATCTAATTTACAAACATTACCCATCATGAACATCTTAAAGATAAATCATAAATGACAAACAGCACAGTTTCTCGAAAATTCAACAAAATCATGCATACTGAATGTGTGCTATATAACATGTCTATTCTGTTTCCTTTCTATATTGAGTTAAGTTGTTTGGGCCAGGAAAGGTTGTCAAAAACACTTTTAAATTACCATCGGCACCAAGAGCTACTGCAACTTCATCCCATGCCTTTTCCTTTGCCTGTGAGTCTTTATAAAGCATATTTCGTGGATCATAAATAACTAAACGTTTCTCAACCTCCACAATGAGACGAGTGTGGTCCATTATTATATTTTCAGGTGCACTCGACCATGCCGGCTGTGACACCACGTGCTTTTGTTTATGATTGTCAGCATGATATCAGCATGACATCCTATATGACATATATATATATATATATATATTAGTTATGTGTATATACATTTATACATTAAATTAATCTAACTTAAACTAAACTGGCAGTATAAATTATTTAAACTTGTTTTTGTAGTTTGGGCAACAAGTTTGTTTTTGGACATTTGTTATCTTTTAAATTGATGAAGGTCATTTGATTGACTGTTTAAAACACAATAGATATCATCAATGCGCTTTTGGTAACTGCTGTGTATTTTTGCCATGATCATGCATTGTCACTTTAATTCAGCGTAAGCCTCGCGTCAAAAATAGACAGGACGCCGAAACGATCGCGGCACTGCTGCTCCTGCTCTGCTCCTGCTACGTGCTGCCGCGCCGCCTCTGCGTGCGGTGTAAATGCTCTAAACTGTTAACAT
This sequence comes from Xyrauchen texanus, assembly GCF_025860055.1. Lineage (NCBI taxonomy): Eukaryota > Metazoa > Chordata > Actinopteri > Cypriniformes > Catostomidae > Xyrauchen > Xyrauchen texanus. The sequence goes on along the minus strand of NC_068319.1, from coordinate 16,652,241 downwards.
GGGCGCCGAAAAAAATACGCGCTGCTAACGCGTGCAGTGTGAAACCGGCGTTAAAGTGACAATGCATTGATCATGGCAAAAATACACAGCAGTTACCAAAAGCGCATTGATGATATCTATTGTGTTTTAAACAGTCAATCAAATGACCTTCATCAATTTAAAAAGATAACAAATGTCCAAAAACAAACTTGTTGCCCAAACTACAAAAACAAGTTTAAATAATTTATACTGCCAGTTTAGTTTAAGTTAGATTAATTTAATGTATAAATGTATATACACATAACTATATATATATATATATATATATATATATATATATATATATATATATATATATTGTCATAAGGATGTCATGCTGACAATCATAAACAAAAGCACGTGGTGTCACAGCCGGCATGGTCGAGTGCACCTGAAAATATAATAATGGACGACACTCGTCTCATTGTGGAGGTTGAGAAACGTTCAGTTATTTATGATCCACGAAATATGCTTTATAAAGACTCACAGGCAAAGGAAAAGGCATGGGATGAAGTTGCAGTAGCTCTTGGTGCCGATGGTAATTTAAAAGTGTTTTTGACAACCTTTCCCTGGCCCAAACAACTTAACTCAATATAGAAAGTGAAATAGAATAGACATGTTATTATAGCACACATTCAGTATGCATGATTTTGTTGAATTTTCGAGAAACTGTGCTGTTTGTTATTACACACATTTATGAATTATCTTTAAGATGTTCATGATGGGTAATGTTTGTAAATTAGATGTGTATCAGACATTTCAACAATCTAAATAAAAAATCTTTCTCCAAGAAACAACAAATGTAAGCATTTATTTACATTTTGCACACAGTAAGCACACATAAATAAGAGAAGCAGATGTAACTGCAAGTCGCTGCTTGGGTTCAATGGACTGCCTGTAGTTTGTTGTTTGCCTTGTTAGTTGGCCTCCAATCAGGGAAAGAATGTGATCCACTTGCTCTGCATTCATCCTGAAGAAGTTTAGGTGTCGGTCACGGTCAAGACGGAGTTCGGCGACAAGATGGTAATATGCACCATATTCTCTCCTTCGTCGGTTCATGGAGTGAACCCAAAATCTGCGTCTTTTCCGTAGTCTTCGTGATAGCAAATACAGCGCAATGGCCTTCCTTCTATCAACAACTCGCACTACACGGTCAACAAAAACAAAGATGAACCAAAAGTTATATAATATTATATTAATATTATTATAATAATATAATATAAAATGTATTTGAAAACGAAATAAAGCAATGCCAACTTACCCATTATAGAGTAGCCTACTTTGTCTGTAAACACGCCGCGCGCGTCAAACGCTGCCAGTATGAAAGCAAAACGCGCGTGTCCTGCTTCCGCTCACCGTACGCACTGCTTACGCGCTGCTAACGCGTGCAGTGTGAAACCGGCGTGAGTCTGGTGATGATGTGATGACGTTCAAAGTAGGGATGGGCGTATCGATCCTTAAGTATCGATATTTTCGATACTGCCTTTGTATCAAAAGGATCGATTCTCAAATAAAAGTATCGATACTATCTGTTTGTTTAGCCGCCTATTTCAAATACGTCAGAGCGTCCACAAATTGTCGATAGCGCTGTTGACAGGTTGGCCAGAGCAAATTGTGACGCGCCTGCGACAATTAGTACATGTTCTGTGAATTCCTACTGACCGCCAGAGGCAGTAGGCATATAAACACTCTGGCGACCATCACTAGGAATTAATGAAGCAGAACGTACGGTCAGTTAGCGCAGACAGGTGTTCGAGTGCATGACTGCAATGAGTGAACGAAAAAGAAGTGTTATTTGGAGCTATTTCACTCCAGTAAATACTGACGAAGCCTCGTGTGACATTTGTAAAAAACATACGCCACTGTGGTAATACCACAAATCTGACCAAACATCTGAAAGCAAAACACCCTACAGAGCACGACGAGGTGCAGCTGAAACGAGCAGAGGCGTCAACACAGACACGACCCACATCTTCTAGCTCGAGGCAGAGTTCACTAGCAGAATGCTTTCAGAGAGGTCAAAAACGTTATCCAGGTATAAAGTGGTGGTTAGATTATTTGAATACAAAAAGTCACATTATTTATAGCTATTATTTGTACAATATATACTGTTTCAGATATGAAGCTATTACAGTATTTTATTTGGAGCAGAATATTAAACTGGATATTTTGCTTTAAACATTTTTTCATTATATCTATTTCTGTTACCTGATAGGCTATCTGGTGGATATTTTGAGTTAAATCATTTATATATTATTTTTAAAATTAAAAAAAAAAGTTTATTAAACAAATGACATAGTTTGTGTCAAGTAACACGGGAGAGATTTACTATCATTATAAATTCTTAATGCCTGTAACACAGCTTTAAGAACATAATATATGTATTATATTTTATAGATGACTCGCAGAGAGCATCAGAAATTACAAGAGGCATAGGAGAGATGATTGCAAGGGACCTCCAGCCAATCTCAGTTGTAGAAGACAGAGGATTTATTGCTCTTGTCAAGATTCTTGATTCACGTTACCAAATCCCTTCCCGGAAAAAGCTGATGGAGTGTACAATTAACGATATGTATGCTGAATGTAAAGGCATATAAATAATTCATAAAAGTATCGGTATCGGAATCGGCGATACTTGTCTTCAAAGTACTTGGTATCGGATCGAAAACTTGGTATCGCTCACCCCGACGGACTGTTTATTGTCGCCGGAGATTTCAACCATGCAAATCTCAAGACAGTGCTCCCTAAATTCCATCAGTATGTGGACTTTGCAACGAGAGGGGAGAACGCGCTTGATCTTGTTTACACAAACATCCCAGGCGCGTACTGGGCGGAGCCCCGCCCCCACCTCGGCTACTCAGACCACATCTCTGTTATGTTAATTCCAGCATACAGACCGCTCGTCAGACGCACAAAACCGCCTCAGAAGCAGGTGAAAACTTGGCCAGCAGGAGCCATCTCTGCTCTTCAGGACTGTTTTGAGTGTACTGACTGGCACATGTTCAGGGAGGCTGCAACATATGGCAATTCTACCAACTTGGAGGAATACACAGCATCAGTGACCAGCTACATCAGCAAGTGCATTGATGATGTCACTTTCTCCAAGACCATCACCACACGCTCCAACCAGAAGCCGTGGATGACTGCGGAGGTGCGCACGCTGCTGAGGTCCCGAGACTCCGCCTTCAGAGCAGGCGATAAGGCAGCCCTAAGAACAGCTAGGGCCAAACTGTCACGGGCAATCAGAGAGGCAAAGCGCGCACACGCCCAGAGAATCCACAGTCACTTCCAGGACAGCGGTGACACGCGGCGCATGTGGCAGGGCATCCAGGCCATCACCAACTACAGGACAACATCAGTTGCCTGTGACAAAGATGCCTCCCTTCCAGATGCGCTGAACGACTTCTACGCTCGGTTTGAAGTGCAGAACGACGTGATGGCGAGGAAGTCCACCCCTCCTCCCAACGACCAGGTGCTCTGTCTTACCACGGCAGATGTGAGGAAAACTCTACGTAGAGTCAACCCACGGAAGGCTGCTGGACCAGACAACATTCCTGGCAGAGTGCTCAGAGGATGTGCAGACCAGCTAGCAGATGTTCTTACCGACATCTTCAACATCTCTCTGAGCAGCGCCGTTGTTCCAACGTGCTTCAAGGCCACCACCATCATCCCCATGCCAAAGAAGTCTTCAGTGTCCTGCCTCAACGACTACCGTCCCGTCGCACTTACACCCATCATCATGAAGTGCTTCGAGAGGCTCGTCATGAGGCAGATTAAGACCCAGCTGCCCCCTCACTAGACCCACTGCAGTTTGCGTATCGTTCAAACCGTTCAACGGACGATGCTATCACCACAACCCTCCATCTGGCCCTCACCCACCTAGACAATAAGGACTCATACGTTCGAATGCTGTTCATAGATTTCAGCTCAGCATTCAACACAATCATTCCCCAGCACCTGATTGGAAAGCTGAACCTGCTGGGCCTGGACACCTCCCTCTGCAACTGGATCCTGGACTTCCTGACTGGGAGACCTCAGTCAGTCCGGATCGGGAACAGCATCTCCACCACCACCACACTGAGCACTGGGGCCCCCAGGGCTGTGTGCTCAGTCCACTGCTGTTCACTCTGCTGACTCACGACTGTGCAGCAATGCACAGCTCGAATCACATCATCAAGTTCGCCGATGACACGACCGTGGTGGGTCTCATCAGCAAGAACAACGAGTCAGCATACAGAGAGGAGGTGCAGCGGCTGACGAACTGGTGTAGAGCCAACAACCTGTCCCTGAATGTCGACAAAACAAAAGAGATGGTTGTTGACTTTAGGAGAGCACAAGGTGAACACACTCCGCTGAACATCGACGGCTCCTCTGTGGAGATCGTCAAGAGCACCAAATTCCTTGGTGTTCACCTGGCGGAGAACCTCACCTGGTCCCTCAACACCAGCTCTATCACCAAGAAAGCCCAGCAGCGTCTCTACTTTCTTCGAAGGCTGAGGAAAGCACATCTCCCAACCCCCATCCTCACTACATTCTATAGAGGGACTATTGAGAGCATCCTGAGCAGCTGCATCACTGCCTGGTTTGGGACTTGCACCGTTTCGGACCGCATAGCCCTGCAGAGGATAGTGAGGACAGCTGAAAAGATCATTGGGGTCTCTCTTCCCTCCATCAAAGACATTTACAAAAAACACTGTATCCGCAAAGCAACCAGCATTGTGGACGACCCCACACACCCCTCACACAAACTCTTTACCCTCCTCCCGTCTGGCAAGAGGTACCGAAGCATTCGGGCCCTCACGGCCAGACTGTGTAACAGCTTCTTCCCCCAAGCCATCAGACTTCTCAATACTCCGAGACTGGTTTGACACACACGTGTCCTGAGTTGCACTTTAATAACTGTCACTTTATAACTGTCTGCTACTTCAATAACTGCTATGTGCATAGAACACTATCTCATAGTATGTTATGTTTACATTTTTAGAAACTGTCATCTTTTTGCACTAATGAGTACTGGTCGGCGCTGCACTGTCTATTGTCCTGTTCATTGTCAGTAATTTGTTGTACTGTCCTGTACTTTTTGCACATGTTTGCACGTGCACTTTATATAGGTATATATAGGTAGTTTATATAGGTATTTTATTTCGTTGTGTAGTCTCATGTGGTCCTATGTTGGTCCTTTGTTGTTTTTATGTAGCACCATGGTCCTGGAGGAACGTTGTCTCGTTTTGCTGTGTACTGTACTAACTGTATATGGTTGAAACGACAATAAAAACCACTTGACTTGAAAAGAAAATAACTGGTATCGCCCATCCCTAGTTCAAAGCACAAACAACCCACGTGCTGGGTCAACCGATGTATGTTGGGTAGATGGAATTTCGGTTATTTTGTGCAACTCATGTGTCGAGTCAAAATCCATATAAATAACCCATAATGGGTAAAACATTTCATAACCCATCATTTTTTAGTGTGCATTTTTCCAAAATTCATTGACCATAGTTTGGAAATAACCCTTTGAGCTGCATTAAAATTTCTTTCAGCATTTTCTCACTAAATTGTGAGTGATCGGTGTAATAAACAGGACCAATCTTTACGCTGCAGAAGTCGTGCAAAAGGGGTTACAGTGAGACTAATTGATACTCATGCAGCCTACTGAAGATGCATACTTGCGTCATGACAACTGCAATGTTTAAGGTCGATGGCATTTATGCACAGGGTACCTACAGGTCCTTAAGTCTTAAATTTACTTTTTAATTTTTTATATGTTGAATTACAAAAAGTCTTACATATCATTTGCTGAGGTCTTAAATTTGGGGGTGTGAATATAGGAGACGCTTAAGTTAAAATGGCAAAATCTGCAAGAGTAGGGATTCTCGGTGTAAAAAAAAAAATCTCTCATGCAGCCAGTATTTAGCAGCTGATGCTTCATTTTAGTGTGAGCCAGGGCAGGGAAGCGCAAGCAAGCGCATTTTAACTGAACTTGCGATGTTAAACACGAATAAACTTGTTAATCCGACATGCAAATGCTGTTATTCTGCGTCTCTGTAAGCGAGCGATGTGATATCACTATCGCTCTAGTTTATAATCTACGAAACTGTCAACATTGCAATTTGCAAGCGTGCAAGGTTGGAGCGGTCTTTTGACACCTTTCAAATCATTGTGTTTGTGACATAATTGTAAAGCTAACAGAACTACTCCACTGCAGTTACACCTGTTACATCTCTCATCTCCATCTCTCTAGAGCTCCATCTGACATTGATTCAGATGGCAAAGAAAATACCTGTATGTCTATTTAAAAATTTTACAAAACAGTATAATTCTATAAATATATTAATAATATATATGAAATTATATTTAGTATTTAATCCGTTTTCAATATACATCTCCCATGTTTCCCCTAAAGGTTAATGTCGAAGTCTGTTCCCCATGTTTCCCCTCAAGGTTAGTGTCGAAGTCTGTTCCCCATGTTTCCCCTCAAGGTTAGTGTCGAAGTCTGTTCCCCATGTTTCCCCTCAAGGTTAGTGTCTAAGTCTGTTCCCCATGTTTCCCCTCAAGGTTAGTGTCTAAGTCTGTTCCCCATGTTTCCCCTCAAGGTTAGTGTCTAAGTCTGTTCCCCATGTTTCCCCTCAAGGTTAGTGTCTAAGTCTGTTCCCCATGTTTCCCCTCAAGTTTAGTGTCGAAGTCTGTTCCCCCATGTTTATTTTTTTTATTGCAAATGAAATTATTACAGATCATAGTTTGGATGTGCTCTTTTTGACTGAAATATGGCTTAAACCAAATTAATCTATTAGTTTAAATGAATCTACTCCCCCATGTTATGGTTAAATATGAGCCTCCTCTGATAGGTCGAGGAGGTGTTGCAACAAATTACAGTGAAGTTTTTGGTGTTACTCAGAAGGACAGGATATAAGTTTGAGTCTTTTGATCTAATAAATGCTTAATGTGAAACCATCAGATACAAATAAATAAAAAATCTGTCGCCTTTTGCCCTTGCTACAGAATATAGGTAATCCGGGCCGTATTCTGATTTCTTTGGTGAATTTGCTAATTTTCTATCAGACCTAGTAGTTACTGTGGATATAGCTTTAATTGTTGGTGATTTCAACTGTCACATAATGAAAATGACACATCAGGATTAGCATTTATTGATATTCTCAACTCTCTTGGACTAACTCAGTGATATGCCATGTCAGTTAAATACTGCGGTCAAGCCAGCCGCCACTTCGAAATGAGCGGTCAAACTAGCCGCACCTATATTTCGTGGTGCGCGTATACACTGGTTATTGTGGTATGACCGTCAGAACTAAAACAAGTTAATTCCTGCTAAGGCAATTTCACATGCATTCATTTATTCTGTCTGTCTGTCTGTCAGAAAGAAAGGAAGACAGAACGAAAGAAAGAAAGATTTTAGCACACCTCACAACCTGTCACTGCATGATATATTGAAGTCCAAAATAAGAACCCCCCCAAAAACTCATATATTACCTTTTTTGTCCATACATTCAGAAAATCATAAAAATAAAAGTCCTAGCTTCCACAGACCAATTTCACCTCAGATGGGGAGGACACCTTCTCAAGGTTTGAACTACAATGTTTCAGGACATTCTGATGTTGAATTCCAAAATAAGAGCCCCCCAAACTCGAATATTAGATGTTTTGTTTACACAGTCAGAAAATCATAAAAATAAAAGTCCTAGTTTCCACAGACCAATTTCACCTCAGACGGGGAGGACACCTTCTCAAGGTGTGAACTACAATGTTTCAGGACATTCTGATGTTGAATTCCAAAATAAGAGCCCCCCAAAACTTACATATTAGATGTTTTGTGTACACATTCAGAAAATCATAAAAATAAAAGTCCTAGTTTCCACAGACCAATTTCACCTCAGATGGGGAGGACACCTTCTCAAGGTGTGAACTACAATCTTTCAGGACATTCTGATGTTGTCTTCCAAAATAAGAGCCCCCCCAAAACTCATATATTACCTTTTTTGTCCATACATTCAGAAAATCATAAAAATAAAAGTCCTAGTTTCCACAGACCAATTTCACCTCAGACGGGGAGGACACCTTCTCAAGGTGTGAACTACAATGTTTCAGGACATTCTGATGTTGAATTCCAAAATAAGAGCCCCCCAAAACTTACATATTAGATGTTTTGTTTACACATTCAGAAAATCATAAAAATAAAAGTCCTAGTTTCCACAGACCAATTTCACCTCAGATGGGGAGGACACCTTCTCAAGGTGTGAACTACAATGTTTCAGGACATTCTGATGTTGAATTCCAAAATAAGAGCCCCCAAAACTCGAATATTAGATGTTTTGTCCATACATTCAGAAAATCATAAAAATAAAAGTCCTAGCTTCCACAGACCAATTTCTCCTCATATGGAGAGGACACCTTCTCAAGGTGTCAACTACAATGTTTCAGGACATTCTGATGTTGTCTTCCAAAATAAGAGCCCCCCAAACTCGAATATTAGATGTTCCCCTTCTGTCGCTCTCTCCACGTTGTGTCAGAGAAGCAACACTAGGGATCTCTCTTGAGCACCGATATCCACCTCTGATCTATGAAAAAAGGCCAATGAGAGTTGGCAGCCAGTATTTGCATGTCCCGCCCCCGGACATACAGAAATTTAAGTGGCGCAAATACGGGAGTTCATTCAGAAAATTTCTTCGGAGCCGATGGTCGTGTCTGCAATTGCTGCGCGCCACGGCACACCGAGTTCCTGTCATTCCTCTACTGCATGCTGTTGGATTCTACGGTGCACAACAGCGGCTTTCTTCTGTTTGCACAGCTGTGCATTTCCTGCCCCTGAGCGCTTCGACATTGCAGATTATAAAGTCTCACGAGTCCTTTTCTTTCATAAAAGAGTGATTTTATTTAAAAGAGTAATTTCCTCTAAAAGAGCAAAACACAGCAGCATTGAAGTCCTTTTAAGGACGCGTCTTTATAAAGATGCCTTTCCGCCCCTGTGTTGTTCCTGGATGCGGTAGAGTACTCTCCGCTTCCGACGGCCACAGGCTTTGTCTCGTGTGTCTGGGTAGCGATCACACCGAGGCTGCGTTTGTGGATGGTTCATGTTCTCACTGCGAGAACATGACCATGACAACGTTGCGGTCGTGGCTTGCTTACAACCGTAAGCAAGCCACTCCAGCCGCCCCCGCGTCGCTCCTTCTTCCTACGGGATTGAGGACGATGCGGCTGGCGATGGAGGCGATTCGGGGATGGTAGCGGGTGCAGCTCCGCCGGGTACGCCCCCTTCGGACCACCCACGCCACGGCACGCTCATTGACTCCCGTCCCTGCTCGAGGCGGCGGCGACTCGCCTCACAGCCAGTCTGCCTACCCTCTTGCGATGGAAGCAGACGAGTTCGCTGCGGAATCGGAGGGCGTGGTATCTGATGCTGAGGACTCCTCTGGGCTGCCGCCTTCGGGCCTGCATGCCCAGGAAGAGGCCGACGCACAGATGTCCGATATGCTTTCCCGGGCAGCCAACAGCGTGGGCTTGGATTGGAACCCTCCATCCTCCCCGCCCTGTACTCCCTTCCCGGACCTGTAGAGCAAAATCCTCGCTGACCGCAAAGGCCTACAGCGCCACCGGACGCGCCGCTTCTGCCCTGCATTCCATGGCTCTCCTGCAGATCCACCAAGCCAAGGCACTGCAAAACATGCACGGGGGTGGCCCTGATCCCGACACGCTGCAGGAACTGCGCTCAGCGACCGACCTCGCCCTGAGAGCGACGAAGGTCACAGCACAGGCGCTCGGGCAGGCGATGGCAACGCTGGTGGTCCAGGAACGCCAGCAATGGCTGAACTTGGTCGAGATGCGTGAAGCTGACAACACTCGCTTTCTCAACGCCCCTGTCTCCCAGTTTGGCCTCTTCGGCGACACCGTTCTCCATGGTGAAGAAGCAGACGGAGGACCATTTCCCACATCATGCCTCGCCGCAAGCCTGCCGCCACAGCCCATGCCCCGTATGCTCGCCGAGGGCGTCCTCCCGCGGCCAGAAGACCTTCTGCTCCACCTCAACCCGGGCCCAGCTCTCAGCCCCGGCGTCGAGAAAACCGCGGGAAGTGTACGCCCCCTGTCTCACGGACCCCCTCGATGACCCGGAAGGCTCCCAGGCGCTCCTGAGACAACGTACCCAGATTTCAAGAAGTTAGCTCCGGAGGTGGTAAGACCGCTCCGTCCCCCGGTGGAGGGCCGGGAAGAGAATCTTGTGTTTTTTCATTTGCTGCACCCCTCAACAGGGGCTGCGGTACCCAAATTCTCAATAAAAGAGCTATTTCATTTGTCTCTGGGTCATGTGGCCCGCAAATGCCGTTCTCACGGCACTCTACTTTCAGGCCTCAACAGTCCCGGCTCCCTGGACGCGGTGCCCCCGCCCTCAGCCCCACGACTGTTCCCCGGCTGGCCGGTTCAGACGAGTCCTGAGGACGCCAGCATCAGACCTCCTCCTCAGTCATGAACCCGCCCCCTGCCGGGTGCGCGTGCACGACAAACATGCTAAGTCCCTGCATGAAGAAATCGCCTCCCTTTTAATCAAGGACGCGATAGAGCCGTCCCTCCAACCGAAACGAAGAAGGGTTTCTACAGCTCTTACTTTGTTGTACCCAAGAAAGGCGGCGGCTTACGACCGATCTTGGACCTGCGAGTTTTCAATCGGACCTTGTCCAAACTCCCGTTCTCAATGCTCACCCAGAAACAAATTCTATCTGGCGTCCGGCATCTAGATTGGTTCGCAGCGGTAGACCTGAAGGACGCGTACTTCCACGTCTCGATTCTCCCTCGACATCGTCCCTTCCTGCGGTTAGCGGTCGACGGCCAGGCATATCAGTACAAAGTGCTCCCCTTCGGCCTGTCTCTGTCCCCTCGCGTCTTCACGAAAGTCGCAGAGGCGGCTCTTGCCCCGCTCCGAGGAGCTGGCATACGCATACTCAATTACCTCGACGACTGGCTCATTCTGGCCCCCTCGCGAGAGTTACTATGCGTGCACAGAGACCAGGTGCTCAAGCACCTCAGCAGTTTGGGGTTTCAGGTCAACTGGGAGAAGAGCAAGCTCACCCCGGTCCAGAGCATCTCTTTTCTCGGTTTGGAGTTAGACTCAGTCTCAATGACAGCACGTCTCTCCAACGAGCGTGCTCAGTCAGTGCTGAAATGCCTCGCTTCCTTCAAGCCAGGCGCCGTGGTCCCTCTAAAACGTTTCCAACAGCTCCTGGGGCATATGGCTTCCTCCACGGCGGCCGTGCCGCTGGGGTTGATGCATATGAGGTCACTTAAGCACTGGCTCCAGACTCGAGTCCCGAGACGAGCATGGCGCTGCGGCACGCACAACGTGAAAGTTACCACTGCCTGCCGCCAAGCCTTCAAACCCTGGACAGATCTCTGCTTTCTACGGGCAGGAGTTCCCTTGTAGCAGGTGTCCTGACGCGTTCTGGTTACAACCGACGCCTCCAAACTGGGTTGGGGCGCCGTGTGCAACGGGCACGCAGCCGCAGGCCGGTGGAACCGAGGCCCGCTGCGCTGGCACATCAACTGCCTAGAGCTGCTGGCTGTTTTTCTTGCCCTGAAGAGGTTTCTCCCGTTAATTCGGGGCAATCACGTCCTAGTCAGGACAGACAACACCACGGTGGTAGCCTACATAAACCGCCAAGGCGGAGTACGCTCCCTCCACATGTCACAGCTCGCCCGTCGTCTCCTCCTTTGGAGCCAGCAGCGACTCAAGTCACTGCGCCACTCACATCCCCGGCAACCTCTATGCGGTAGCGGACGCGCTGTCAAGACAGAGCTTGCGCGGCGGAGAGTGGAGGCTCCACCCCCAGTCGGTTCAGCTGATTTGGGACAGGTTCGGCAAGGCCCAGGTAGACCTGTTTGCCTCCCAGGAAACCTCCCACTGCCCGCTCTGTTATGCCCTGACAGAGGCTCCCCTCGGGGAAGATGCTCTGGTGCACAGCTGGCACGCGGGGCTGGGCAAGTACGCATTTCCCCCAGTGAGCCTTCTTGCACAGGTGCTATGCAAGGTCAGGGAGGACGAAGAGCAAGTCACTCTGGTGGCCCCCTACTGGCCCACCCGGACTTGGTTCTCAGACCTCACACTCCTCACGACAGCCCCTCCCTGGCGAATTCCCCTGAGGAAGGATCTTCTTTCTCAGGGATGGGGCACGCTCTGGCACCCGCACCCAGACCTCTGGAACCTCCACGTCTGGCCCCTGGACGGGACGCGGAAGATCTAGCCGGCCTACCACCGACCGTCATAGATACTATCAACCAAGCCAGAGCCCCCTCGACCAGGCATCTTTACGCCCTAAAGTGGCGTCTGTTCGCATACTAGTGTTCTTCCCGAGCCGAAGACCCACAGAAGTGCGCGGTTAGGTCAGTGCTCGTGTTTCTACAGGAGAGGCTGGAGAGGAGGCTGTCCCCCTCCACCCTCAAGGTGTATGTCGCCGCCATCGCGGCTCACCACGATACGGTAGATGGCAAGTCTCTTGGTAAGCACGACTTCATTGTCAGGTTCCTAAAAGGTGCCTGGAGGCTGACTCCCTCCCGGCCTAACCTGTTCCCCTCCAGGGATCTCTCGGTCGTCCTCACGGGCCTCCAGAGACCCCCTTTCGAGCCGCTAGATACAGCTGGACTCAGGGCCCTCTCTCTCAAGACCGCCCTGCTGATCGCGCTCGCCTCCATCAAGAGGGTCGGGGACCTGCAAGCATTCTCTGTTAGCGACACTTGCCTGGAGTTCGGTCCGGCAGACACTTACTTGATCCTAAGACCGCGACCGGGCTATGTGCCCAAGGTTCCTACCACACCCTTTAGGGATCAGGTAGTGAACCTGCAAGTGCTGCCCCGGGAGGAGGCAGACCCAGCCCTTTCGTTGCTGTGTCCAGTATGTGCTTTGCGTATCTATCTTGACCGCACACAGAGCACTAGACGCTCTGAGCAGCTCTTTGTCTGCTTCGGGGGACAGCGGAAAGGGAACGCTGTCTCCAAACAGAGGTTTGCCCACTGGGTTGTCGACGCCATTTCATTAGCTTATCACACCGAGGCTGTGCCCCCCCCCTTGCGGGTTCAAGCTCACTCCACCAGGGGTGTTGCGTCCTCGTGGGCAATGGCCAGGGGCATCTCCCTAGCAGACATCTGTAGAGCAGCGGGCTGGGCAACACCTAACACTTTTTCGAGATTCTACAATCTCCGAGTTGAGTCAGTATCGTCCCGTGTTTTCTCAGGTCCGAGCCCGTAGAACTCGGTAGCACGCTGACGATCTGACCGGGTGAATCGCTTGCGCCTAGCGCCCTTTCTCTCAACCGAGGGAAAACAGTGCACCTCCGTTCCCACGAGATCCCATCTTCGGGTCGCTGGTTGACTCCTCCCTAGCCCTCGTGGGTCCGCAGTTCAGCGTAGGAACTCGCCGACCCAAGCCACTGCGGGTACCTCAAGCTACCCCCTGTACTGGTGGAATGACCTTCCCAACTCAATCCGGGAAGCTAACTCACTCTCTATCTTCAAAAAACGGCTAAAAACACATCTTTTCCAAAAGCACTTAACCGGTCACTAAAAATAAATAAATAAATAAATAAAAAAATATTTACATTTCTTGTTGCACTTAAATGTGTTTTGTATACTATTATGATGATAGTGAAACTTTGTAATATGGCACTTTTTGTACCACTGTCTCCCTAAGATGATTCGCTGATGTTCTTCCTCTTTTGTAAGTCGCTTTGGATAAAAGCGTCTGCCAAATGAATAAATGTAAATGTAAATGTAAATGTAGAGGTAATCCACAGGTAAGGCCTCCTGTTCGGACTCCCCCTGTGTGTAATGCCACGGTACTGTCCCCTCACGAGCGGACCCCCGTGTCTCCCTTAGGCAGTTACAGCTGCCTCGGTCGCCGTGCTGTTCGCTACCCCCCCTGCGAGGTTGGGTCTACCACCGCACCAACTTTTCCACATAGGTCCTAAGTTAGGCCATCTGATGTATTTGCCAATTTTTGCCTCCCCTGCCGGGTAGGTGTGGCCTCTGCAGGGTCTTCTCTGCCCTGAAAGAAGGGCTAAGACCCCCTTCCCTCAATGCGTGTAAGGGCCCCGGCCGTAGTTGCTCTATGCGAGAAACATAGAGAGAAAAGAGGCCCAGCCAGGCTGGAGTCTGATGGCTTAAATGGGGCATTGGGGAAGGGTACTTGCAGCCTGATACAGTTGGTCGTCCTGCACGTAAGAATACCTGCTCGCTCCTGTATTAGCAGTTCACGTACACGGCTCAGCGCATGGCACTTTATAAGTGGACCCCTAGTGTCGCTTCTCTGACACAACGTGGAGAGAGCGACAGAAGGGGAACGTCTAGGTTACGTATGTAACCTCCGTTCCCTGATGGAGGGAACGAGACGTTGTGTCTCCCCCGCCACGTCGCTGAGCCGAGCCACTGTTGTGGCCGGACCATTTCCGGCTCCTCAGAAAAATCCTGAATGAAGCGCCGCTTAAATACCCGTATGTCCGGGGGCAGGACATGCAAATACTGGCTGCCAACTCTCATTGGCCTTTTTTCATAGATCAGAGGTGGATATCGGCACTCAAGAGAGACCCTTAGTGTTGCTTCTCTGACACAACGTGGAGAGAGCGACAGAAGGGGAACATCTAATATTCGAGTTTTGGGGGCTCTTATTTTGGAAGACAACATCAGAAAGTCCTGAAACATTGTAGTTCACACCTTGAGAAGGTGTCCTCCCCACCTGAGGTGAAATTGGTCTGTGGAAGCTAGGACTTTTATTTTTATGATTTTCTGAATGTATGGACAAAAAAGGTAATATATGAGTTTTGGGGGGCTCTTATTTTGGAAGACAACATCAGAATGTCCTGAAAGATTGTAGTTCACACCTTGAGAAGGTGTCCTCCCCACCTGAGGTGAAATTGGTCTGTGGAAACTAGGACTTTTATTTTTATGATTTTCTGAATGTGTAAACAAAACATCTAATATTCGAGTTTGGGGGGCTCTTATTTTGGAATTCAACATCAGAATGTCCTGAAACATTGTAGTTCACACCTTGAGAAGGTGTCCTCCCCATCTGAGGTGAAATTGGTCTGTGGAAACTAGGACTTTTATTTTTATGATTTTCTGAATGTATGG
Source organism: Xyrauchen texanus (assembly GCF_025860055.1). Classification (NCBI taxonomy): domain Eukaryota; kingdom Metazoa; phylum Chordata; class Actinopteri; order Cypriniformes; family Catostomidae; genus Xyrauchen; species Xyrauchen texanus. The sequence goes on along the minus strand of NC_068319.1, from coordinate 16,637,106 downwards.
ACAAAAAAGGTAATATATGAGTTTTGGGGGGCTCTTATTTTGGAATTCAACATCAGAATGTCCTGAAACATTGTAGTTCAAACCTTGAGAAGGTGTCCTCCCCATCTGAGGTGAAATTGGTCTGTGGAAACTAGGACTTTTATTTTTATGATTTTCTTAATGTGTACACAAAACATCTAATATGTAAGTTTTGGGGGGCTCTTATTTTGGAATTCAACATCAGAATGTCCTGAAACATTGTAGTTCACACCTTGAGAAGGTGTCCTCCCCACCTGAGGTGAAATTGGTCTGTGGAAACCAGGACTTTTATTTGTATTATTTTCTGAATGTGTAAACAAAACATCTAATATTCGAGTTTGGGGGGCTCTTATTTTGGAATTCAACATCAGAATGTCCTGAAACATTGTAGTTCACACCTTGAGAAGGTGTCCTCCCCACCTGAGGTGAAATTGGTCTGTGGAAACTAGGACTTTTATTTTTATTATTTTCTGAATGTGTAAACAAAACATCTAATATTCGAGTTTGTGGGGCTCTTATTTTGGAATTCAACAACAGAATGTCCTGAAACATTGTAGTTCACACCTTGAGAAGGTGTCCTCCCCACCTGAGGTGAAATTGGTCTGTGGAAACCAGGACTTTTATTTGTATTATTTTCTGAATGTGTAAACAAAACATCTAATATTTGAGTTTGGGGGGCTCTTATTTTGGAATTCAACATCAGAATGTCCTGAAACATTGTAGTTCACACCTTGAGAAGGTGTCCTCCCCACCTGAGGTGAAATTGGTCTGTGGAAACTAGGACTTTTATTTTTATTATTTTCTGAATGTGTAAACAAAACATCTAATATTCGAGTTTGTGGGGCTCTTATTTTGGAATTCAACGTCAGAATGTCCTGAAACATTGTAGTTCACACCTTGAGAAGGTGTCCTCTAGCGAAACTAGCGAAAGCTAGTTTGTTTATCTAAATACAGGTCCTTCACAGCGATTGTGACAACAGAACACAACACAGCTGCACACAAAACAGAGAACAGAACTTACTAAACACGTCTGAAGAGTTAATAGTCGAATAATTGATGCATTTCTATGCCCAGTCTTATTTCTTTGAAAGTTTTTTGACCATTGCCATTTCTCAGTGGACGGAGTTACCCGTGTGATGCCAAAAATAGAAAACAAGCGATTGATAGAATATACCGTACCGTCACTCATCACTGCTGGTTAGGACAAAAATTCTGATTTACATATAAAATATACCTTTTATCTCATGTCATTTGCCATCAGGTTTGGACAATGTGTGACTGTGGCTGCCTGTAGCCGCCTCTGTGTTTGTAGAAATGCATTAATTCTTCAACTACAAACTCTTCAGACATGTTTAGTAAGTTCTGTTCTCTGGTTTGTGTGCAGCTGTGTTGTGTTCTGTTGTCAAGATCACTGTGGAGGACCTGTTTTTAGATAAACAAACTAGCTTTCGCTAGCCAGCCCCAATGTCACGAGGGGGCTGTGTGAACTGTTGCTCTTGTGCCCCATCATGAATGCACACAGGAGATTAATGGTCAGTGAACACTTCTGAATTATATTTTGTGTCCTTTTGATGCTTGAAGATGTGGTCACCATAAATTGCCATTGTATGACATCACAGAGCACAAAATATTTTCACAGTTTCTCCCTTTGTGTTAAGAAAAATTAAGAAAAAGTCATATAGGGTTCAAACAACACAGCGGTGAGTAAACAATTAATGCATTTTCATTTTGGAGTGAACTGATCCTTGAAACTCAATCGACAGCATTTTTGGCATAATGTTGATTCCTTCCTTTTCGGTAAAAAAAAAGAGGGTTTAAAAGGCAGAAATGTGAAGCTTATAATTTTATAAAAGCACTAACATTAACTTTTCTGTTAAAAGTTTTTAATTATACGTTTTAAGGTTGTTTTAGGGTATGCCGTTACATCATTATGGCAATGAAGTTGTAAAATTGGCTTTAACTTTATGCAGAAAAGGTTAAGCGATTTTATTACAGTAAAATCATTTTAACATGCATACTGTTTACGTCTTGTGTCACAAACTCATTCTTTTTTAAAGAAAACCAGGTACGAGTCGAAATACATTTTTGTGCTAATCAGTATTTTGCCACAAATGCAGTTGATTGAGCTTTACCTTTATTGAACCAGGAATATTTCTTTAATGGCAAGTTCCATTGTGCCAACTTACCCCTTTTAGTGACAGCATGCATCCTGGGCAATAATACTGGAAATGTTCAATAACTTTAAAGTAAGTTGCCTATTTCGAAACTGACTTTCAAAAACAAACCTACCCTGAGATATTTTCACTGGAGTAAGAAGGGTGACAACTAGCTCCGGTCTCCCCTACATTATACATACAGTACTGTTTTGTTCAATAGCTTGTTTACACTTTGGGTTTAACGCAGTTACACTTTGCAGGGGACATGTTTGCTGAGCAGACAGATTTTAAGCTGGTAGTGCCCTATCCAAGCTGACATCTTGGACATACCACTAACTTTAGACAGGCTGGGCATCCCACCGGAGGGTACGAAAGCAACTGCTCCTCACAGAAACTGTATGACCTTCAGGTCTTCAGCAAAGCACATCTAATCATTCCTGACCAAAGTGCTGCCTCTGCCATTCTGTGATTAGGAACACTTCGACACTGCATCCCAGCCACATGTAAATACAATCACGGATGGGAAGGGTGACAGAATGACCCATTTCCTGGCAGTGCTATGCAACCCGGTGAGTCGATCGGTCTACCGTGGCACAGAGCTAAAGCACTCAGCTGTGAAAAAATTTAGCCAAGGGCACTATAACCCACACAACCACTAAAAGCAAAGAGTACTCACAGACCATGCAGGTCTCTGATAGCTGCTAAATCCTTGAAACACTGAGAAGGGGGATTGAGAAGCCAAAAGGACAAAGACACAAAGGATATGGGCGAAGAAGAAAAACAGGGACATCAGAAGCTGACCGAAGGGGTGCTCAGTGATGTAACGCAGAATGACATGTCATGTGTTCTCTCAATACTTTAAAAGAGTGTCCAAAATTTACTTTTTGCTCGTTGTGCCAATGGCAGATGAATTGAAAAACTGTACTGTCCATTCAAGACACAATGTGGTTTTGTTTTGTAGCTTAATGTAAGGAATATTCCACAAATTTGTCACCAGTACTAGGGAAAATTACTAGAGAAAAAAAGAAAGAAAAAAACTTTAAGCGTCCACGTTGGAGTGGTGGTGGCGTAGCACAGGGCTGGTAATCAGAAGGTCACTGGTTCGATCCCCACGGCCACCACCATTGTGCCCTTGACACTTAACTCCAGCTTGTTCCGGGGGGATTGTCCCTGTATTAATTGCATTGTAAGTCGCTTTGGATAAAAGCATCTGCCAAATGCATAAATGTAAATGTAGATATACTTCTGATGGTACATATTTGTTTTGAGTTGACACATTTCACCTTTCACACTGGAACATTTTCTGCCACCTTTCAAAAACGCACTCTAGCACCACATATTTCAGAAAACAGAAGCATTAGGCAACCGAAAATGCAATTTTCAACCTAAAACGTGGACGTGATGTTGTGGGCCGTTCAAACCAAATGCAATTGTTTTAAAGGGATAGTTCACCCAAAAATGAAAATTCTCATTATTTACTCACCCTCATGCCATCCTAGATGTGTATGACTTTGTTTCTTCTGCTGAACACAAACAAATATTTTTAGAAGAAGATCTCAGCTCTGTAGGTCCTCACAATGCAAGTGAATAGGTATAAACATTTTGAAGCTCCAAAAAGCATATAAAGGCAGCATAAAAGTATCCATACAACTCCAGTTGTTAAATCCATATCTTCAGAAGTAATATGCTAGGTGTGGGAGAGAAACAGATCATTATTTAAGTCTTTTTTTAAGAACAATCCCCACTTTCACTTTCTTCTTTTGTTTTTGCTGATTTGTAGTGATGGAAAGTCAACTCCAAAAGAGTCGATTCCTCAACTCTGACTTGTGCTAGACTCTAATACCGGAATCTTTCACAAAATTCCACAAAAGCAATTTCTCGTACCATATTGTACGTTCCATTAAAAATAATGGTCAAAATTAATTATTTTCTTATTTGATTACGTCTCCATACCATGCTTATTAATCATTATTGAACTAAATCGAGCAATGATATAAGCACAATTATTTTTTCCATCGGTATGGAAGCCATCTAGAGTCAGCTTCTCCTATCCCCACTTACAGTTAGGGTTACAATTTGGGTAGGAGAAACTGACCAGGAGTTACAAAAAAACTTTATGACGGAGCATCGATCAGACACAGTAAGCAGTGTTACAGAGCGAGCTATTTACAGGTGAAAATTAATGATGATTTTTATTTTTGGTGGGTGAAAATATGTCACTTGGGAAGGCACTGCCCACTAATGGCCACCCCTGGTGACGGCCCTGAATTATGACACATTCCTGATTAAAAATAAATGAAGACGAGGAGTCGATTACATCAACTCCAATGGCTGGAGTCAGGAATCAGAGTTGCCTCCAAAAAAACTCCCAAACACCCCTACCGATTCACATTCTTCATACATATCACCACCTACTGGGCAGTGAGGATAATTTAAATAGTAAATGGTAAATGGTCTGCACTTATATAGCACCTTTTTAACCTTAACAGTATTCAAAGAGCTTTACACTGTGACTCATTCAGCCATTCACACACACATTCACACACTAATGACGGTAGAGCTGCCATGCAAAGTGCTAGCCTGCCATTGGGAACAACTTGGGGTTCAGTGTCTTGCCCAGGACACTTCGGCATGTGGAGTCATGTTGGACAGGAATCACCAACCCTGCGATTAGTGGCCAACCCACTCTACCACCTGAGCCACAGCCGCCCCAATTTATAGTAAAAAAAGGTAGGGGTGTTTCTCACCTACACCGATCACATCACATCACTTCTAGAGATATTGATTTAACCATTGGAGTCTTATGAATTACTTTTATGACGTCTTCATGTGCTTTTTGAAGCTTCAAAATGTTGCTACCCCATCACTTGCATTGTGCAGAGATATAATTCTAAAAATATTTGTTGGTGTTCAACAGAAGAAAGAAAGTCATAAACATCTGGGATGGCATGTGGGTGAGTAAATGATGATAGAATTAACATTTTTGGGTGAACTATTTCTGTAAAAATTCTAGACACGTGCAAGAACAGAGTGTCTTTGACGTTTAATCCTTTTAATTTGACACATCTTAAAAAATGTGGCACATCTGCATGAGATGCTGAAAAAATACCAGTTCACTTGAATTGTGCACATTATATACATCAGAGAGGGTCATCCTGTCAAGTCTCAACATCATCATTTTCAAAAGTGGTTATGGAGAGCATTTTAAAATATCTAGCCATTCTAGTGTGAATGAGAAGCATACATTAATGCATATTCAAATGAAAACATATTAATGTGGATGGGGCCTTCATTTCAACTTAAGTTCAATTTAAACCCCATATTATGCTTTAGTTCCATATAATGTTATCAGACACTATTTTATTTCCTCTCCAAATTTTCCTCATATTTGGTGCATGATGAGTGTTCATCCTTAAATATATTATTAATTATTCCCTGCCTTCAGAAATAAATAAATAAATACTTTCTTTTATTTAACTTATTCAACCGATTAAACAGAATAGTCGGGAAGAAAGAACAGGAAAAACACACACACAAAGTAGATGGAGCACAGAATCATTCCCTTAATAAGTAATATGGTTCAAGTACTTAAATCAGTGCGAGTGTACCACTTTGCAGGATTTCATGTAGATAATTTCAGCTAAAGTGTGTTTGATGGATGGAAAGGTTCCATAATGAGCAGTTTCTCCAGCTTTTAAGCATGCTAGATTTTTTTATACTGCAATAAGAGTAAATTCGGGTGCAGTTCAGACTGAAATCCATACAAATGCACTCTTAATACATACCCATCTTGCAACTATGGGAATACAGGAAACTTGGCTTGTCCTGCTGAGTTTTCTAGGAGTAAACAACCTTTGAAATTTGCCAAGACTTTAAAAATAATCTCCTCAAAACACTTGACACAAGAGAACTATTTAACCTGGGTGCGGGAACAAAACGTGAATTGTCATCAAATCACATTACACGCCCCCATCTTGTTCAAAACTCTTTTATCCAAAGTGCTGCAAATTTGTAGGTCACCGAATCAATTAAGGCTTACACTAAGGAGTGCTCAGCGTTTATACATCCATACATTGATAAGTTAGATCAGTCTCACATGCATCAGAAATACGGAATATTGCATAAACAAATGATGCAAGGTTTCAACGCTGTCTAGGACTCTATAGACTAAATGTGTTTTCAGCAAAGTTTAGATTTTAAGATTCAAGCTTTGATGCTGAAGTTGTTTTGAAAAATGGATAAGCCCGGAATCCGACAGGTTCTAATGCCGAGTCTCAGAACTTCCTACAAAACACTAGGCCTGTCCCTGCTTTAATTAACAAGACACAGAATTCTACTAAGTGTCTGATTTTGCAAAGCATTTAAACATGAAAAACTAAATTCCTGGTGCAAAAATGACTGGAGCAATGCAAATGATTAAGGCTTTTGACATGCTGCAATTCAGTTGAGTTCAGTTTTTCAATTTGGCTTTCAGTTGATTGTGTATCTCAAGCCACTGATTGAATACAGAGAGCCAAATGCATCTACCACTTTTGCTTTAAAAGCCATTGCTTTTATCATTTATCCTTATTCATGAATGTCATCCAACAGGTGCATATCTTCAACATCAAGGACTGCTTACAGTGCTAGAAAGCATAAAATTGCAGTGCAGTGTCCTTCACCTGTGAAAAACTTAAAAGGATGATTTTTGAGGATGGTAATATCACAAAGAGTCCTCAATTATCCTCTTCGAACTTACAAAATATAGAAAATATCAGTTTAAACATGTAACGGGGTGTTATATTGTTCCAATAAAATGGTATCTATAATGTAATTTCCTAATATTCATTACATTTGGTCCCACCATTTTAATGTAATATTCAGCAAAAAATGTATACAGTATATACTTTTTACATCATAAGATGTAAAAAATGACATGCATTCAGCAAGTAAGCAAGTGAAACTAACAAAAAACTCCAACTCATCTGTCATGTTAGTTAGCAAGATCAAGGGCAGTTCTTTTCATGCCAAGCGTCTTGAATGATCAGGATGAGTTTACAAGCATCAGGCCTTTCTACATGCTGATAAAAGCATTTTACTCGCAGCATAAATCTTTTCCTTGTCCTTTTCATTCGGCTTCATTCAGATCTACATCTTTGTTCTGGGGAGGGAGAGGGAGAGAGAGGGAGATTCCTTTAAATTCCTCGCAGGCATCAAAAGAGAAAAATACTTGAATCTCCCCTGAATTACAATCAAAGTTCAAGAAGTCTATAAGTGGAAGTGGGCTTGTGGTAAAGATCCTCTACTCCCATATTCTCCAAAAAAACATGTTATATTTCAAAAAGCTAAAAGGAAAACATCTCACTTGTTGGGTGTGTGGGGATGTGTAACACAAGAGGTGTTTTGCACAGGTGTCTGAGAGATTTTGACATAAAGAACTTAACCTGACTCTGGAGAAAAAGAGGCCAAATCTCAGAGGCAAATTAGAGCTGAACTTGTTTCTCGACAGGCATCTGAGCGAGAGTGCACTCTGATTTATTTCCCAAAGTGTGGGCAGGAATACCAATGCCTGCTCAAAGCAGCGCTCTGCCGATAAGGCCTTCATAAATCCCACCAGCCTTTTTAGTTCACTCTTGCATTTGAGCAGAGAGATTTCCTATATCAAAATCACTCAACATATACAGAACTTAAACTCCAACACATCTCCACTGGGGCCCAGGATCAAGGGGCTTTGATTTCGGCTCGTATCTGAGAATAATACATGAACTGCCCACTTTCAATCATCTGAAAAGTCCAGTGACAATGACAAGGACTTATATCACACCACTCAACATGGCAGCTAAATGGATGTTGGTAGGCGGATGCATTGTGGGTGCAGAGCCAATGCCACTGTCCTCATTTGTCCTAGAGGTTTTACTTTGAAGATGAAAGACTACTCGCATACTCATGTCTCCGTCCCTACACAAGTTGTCTATTGCCGCTGGTAGGGTTTTCAATTCTCTTTGGAAAATCCATGCTCATTTGAGGATCTGGCACAAACAGGCACAACTCGCTTAGTTTAAACAGTGCGCTGATTAACAGGCTCAGCCTAATTAGCTGACATGTAAATGGAGGAACACAGTTACATTACCCACTGCCCCGTTGTAGTTCTATAATCAATAGTCATTAGCTGAAATTCATAGTGAAGCTGAAACCCTACAAGAAGTCATCGAAGTAACTGAGCATTTTTAGCAATTTTTTGTTGGCTGAGCCAGAACACCGGGCCTCACTCAAAGATTTTGAAAGACTGTGAAAATCACAGAATGACTTCAAAGAGCACTGCTTCAAACTACACAGAGGTTAAGTCTCGCCTTTCTAGGTCAGTGGTATGCTTTGGCAGTGGCAATTTCAGAGGCAATTGTGAACCCAAAGCACAAATATGTTGCCAAGACAAATAATGTTGCAGTGACCTTTAAATAACATTCAGTCAGCATACTGCAGTAAAAGTGTCAGGGCATAATTTCACAGTTTATTGTATGATTGCTTGAGCATCTCATCGACTGGTTTTATATATATATATGTGTGTGTGTGTGTATATATATATATATATACACACACACACACACACACACACATATAAAACCACAGTTAGTTCCGGTCCACGAATCTGATTGGACAAGAGACGTTCCATGAGCACTGATGGTGTGACAGCCTCAACACTCGGACACTTCACGGTGTGTATCTCTCCACTTGTGTTCGTGCTGTTCTAAACTAAAGTGTAAGCGTAGTGCATGTGTTAGGAGTTACTTTCTTTATTTTTGAAATTACACAGTTAGACAGCAGGTGGTGGCAAAATATCATTTTTATGTGTAATATGAGCCAGTTGGTGACATAAAGTGAAACCTTTAGTCATTGTTTATTTATGTAAACAATGACTGTTGTTCGATATCGATATTACACATTGCACTTTTTTTTATTTAAAGTTGACGGAAGAAAAGAAGAAAAAATTTATTCCAAACAGTCAAAATATACTTTACAAAACTGCACAGGGGGTAAAGAGATTGCCAAAGCAATGGGATCTGTTGGCTCTTTTACCAAAATATTCAAATATTTTACTGTTTATCAATTGAAAATGAATGTTAAAAGATCATCTGTTTGTTCTATAGCATAGTGACAGCAGTCCAGTATTTATTGGAATATTTTTTACATTAAAATGAAATATTTTTTATATTTCTTTAGATTCAGATACCAAAGTATGGGGCATAGAAGCCCTTGTGACTGTGGAATGATGCTGAATGTGGGTTCAGGGGTGTCCCGAGAGAAAATTTTGAAAAAGGTTTTTTTTAATTTAAAAAACATTTGTATATTTTCATTAAAGTGAGAGACTAGTCTACCAACTAGTAATTTTAGTCTTTCCTTATCCATTCTAGACATCTAATTAATTTTCACAAAATTAGAACAGAAATCAATTTGTTTATTATTAAAGGCTCATAACATGCCGATTAATAAATATACATTTAGAAGGGAAAACGTTTTGGTCTAAAAGGTGCTTTGAAACCACGCTAAATTATGAGGCGCTTCATGTCTACACACATGCAGGGAAAAGAGACAATGTTTGGTGCTAGAGAACAATATTCAAGATTACAGCGCAGAAAGATCAGAGCTGTTGTCCACATCACTGTTGTTCTGTCTCGCTCTTCACAAGAGACAATGACAGGCCGCAACCGTTGTCATGAAGTCTTGTGGTGCGGACGGAATCAATCCGGTGTCCGACATAGCCTAATCGTTAGTAAGGCAGCTAGCATTAGCAAGTTCATCCAGTCTGACCCTACGTTACAACTGGTGCTTTGGGAGCGAATCTGAGAGTGTTTTCAATTCATTCCTATGAAAGCCGAGCATCATGCTCCCAAGGTGGATCGTAGGATTGACAGCAGTGTGGAGCAAGCTCTCACCTAGAGCTGTGAGCGCCTTTAAGCTGATTTCGTCCACCTCAGTGGAAACGCAGCCTGAGAAAGCCGAACTGCTTGTGTTTTAGCGACACGCAGTATATATAGAAAATTCCTCAAAAGCTTATCGTAGATTTTCTTTACCGTGATATATATTGATATCGTTTTATCGCCCAGCCCTACGCTCATTGAGTTTCCACATTGGATACATACTGTTTAAAATGGTGGAGGTCATCACTGTTTCTATAGTGAATGACATTTGCGCACCGGCTATCCCGAAATAGAGAGGAATACCCTGCTTTGACGTTTGCAAAGATTTCAAACAAACTTCTTTCACGTTGTCATTATGGGGTATTGTTTGTAGAATTTTGAGGAAAATAATGAATTTAATCAATTTTATAATAAGGCTGTAACATAACAAAAGTGAAGTGCTCTGAATACTTTACGGATGCACTGTAAATATAATGATTTTAAAAATGTCATGTGGTGTAACCATCAAGTAAAAGATGTTACAATATTTTTCTTGGACTTGAATACATGATAGTGTATCAAATAATCAGGGTGAAAAGTTTTTTATTTTTACAAATATCATTAATTTTTGAGTCAAGAATATCAAGAAGTGTTCTCAGGGTTATTTTAAAATTAGCATCTAGTCATTAACCCACAAACAAAAGGTTTAAATACACTTTGATATTACCTGTTTCTTCATCAATAGAGAAACTTCCGAGGCCACTTTTAGCTTTAATGGAGTATCTGATGACTCCATCTCGGCCCTTGTCATCATCCATAGCAGTCACTTGGAGAACACTTGTTCCATGACGAGCGTTTTCCTACACTGTGCCCCTCACTGCGAATTCGGTGAAGTAGGGCTCGTTGAGGTTTTCATTAACATCGATGACTTCCACTTCTAGATAAGACTCGGAGCGAAGATTGACTGGAAAACCCAAATCCTCTGCTACCACTGAAAGACTATAGAATTGTTGCTTCTCATAGTCCAGGTCCTTGGCCACCTTAATGGCTCCATTTTCAGCATGGATCTTGAATGTTCCATTGAAGTCATTGGGGAGGGAGTATCTCACCCATCCACTAGATCCAATATCAGGGTCTTGTGTTTGCATCCAAGCTATAACGGTCCCTACAGGAAGGTCTTCCAACAAACGGCTACTGTAGCTCCTTGGAATAAACGTAGGGGCACAGTCATTTACATCCTCTATGTAGACTCTTAGTGTGGTCTCTGAAAACATCAGATTCCCTTGTTCTGCCTTGTCACTAGCCTGAATTTTGAGGGTGATATCCGAGATGGACTCCCTGTCCAATTGACTCGACACATAAACAGAGCCAGTCTCACTGTTAATGGTAAACAGAGGGGTTTTCGTTAACAAGGTATATGAGATTTCTCCGTTCAGTCCGAGATCATCATCTGAGGCTGTGACCTGAATCACTTCAGTGCTAATGGCGGCGTTCTCTGGTACAACAGCATTATAGCTCTCTCGAGAGAATGTTGGGCTGTTATCATTCACATCTTCAATGTTAACCGTCAAAAATCTCCAGCTAGATCTCTGTGGAAGGCCCAAGTCGTACACCGTTATGTTGAGGAGGTACCGGTCGGATGTTTCACGGTCCAAAGGCTGATAGATGTAAATTAGGCCACTTTCCAAGTTAATATTGAAATGGTTGTCACTGTTCCCATCTGATATGGCATGCAGGACGTGACCGTTGAAACCCGCGTCGGCATCATTTGTGTTCACTTGAAGCACACTGGCTCCCACGGGCATATCTTCACGGACTATAATATCTGAGGGAAAGGATTCAAACTGTGGTGTCTGTCTATTTAGAGAGAACAGATCTGTGTAGCCTTCCTCCACTTTGAATTTTCTAACAGCAGAGGCTTTTTGAGAAGTTTCTCTGTTAACTTCTGCATAACATTTGTGTCTTGGCAATTGAAGCTCCTTGGTGGTGTTCTACCTCTGTCCAATGATATATTTACAAAAGTGGGTTCAGAGAGCAGATCGCCATCTGATGCAGCTATCTTTAAGCAAAATGTATCCTTTACACTCATCCGAGTAAGGGGTCTTCTTACTGACAACATCCCCGAGTCAGGGTTGAGATTAAAGAAATCTTGTTCATTTCCAGACAGAATTTTATATTTAACCAACCCAAGCTCATCTATATCAATGGCAGACATGGTAATGATTGTCTTTCCTACAGGAAAATCTTGTCCTACTGTACCTTTACATGAAACACGCTCAAAAAGGGGTTGGTTGTCATTAATGTTCAACACTTGCACCGTGACATTGACTTCACTTTCTCGTCTGTAAGGTGAGCCCCAGTCAGAAGCTCGGACTGCAAACGTGTATATCTCCAAAGATGATTCAAAATCCAGTTCCTTGGATGTTCTCAGCTCTCCTGTATTTTGATCGATAAGGAAGGGAAGGGGCTGAAGGCTGGCTATGCTGTACGTTACACACCCATTCTCACCTTTATCATCATCCACAGCCATTATTGTGAGAATTACAGTACCAACAGCCATGCTCTCATTGACAAACACTTCATAAGATGTACTGGTAAATATCGGGGTGTTGTCATTGGCATCCTCAAGAGTGATTTGTACTTTTGCTATCATGCCACTCACTGCCTCAAACACCTCTAGTTCGAAGAGCTCCTGGCTTTTCGAGGTAAACGGTTGCACTGTTGAGATGACACCAGACAATGGATTAATGAGAAAATAAATTGAGTCTGAAGACAGACTTAGGATGTAGCTGACAGTCAGCGGCCTTGGAGAGATCCTAACAGTCTCTATAATGGTCCCTGGTGGTGCAATCTCATTTAACGTGGCTTTGTAAAGTTCCTTTTCAAAACTCACCTGCACAGACTGTGGGTTTTTTTCACCAAGAGCTGAACGGTCTGAGAGTTGGAGAGCCTTGGTGGCGTTCCTCTGTCTCTGGCTTGAAAAGTCAGATTGCAGCCATATGGAAATTTATCCCAGTTGACTGGTTCAGACATCTTCAGCTTGTACTCATTTCCAAGCGGTGCTCTCTCAAGGACAAACTGCTCCTGTTGATCACCTGTGATTATTTCAACCCACTCGATTTCTCCATTAGATCCCTCATCCAAATCTTCAACAGTAACGACAGCGTAAACTGGCTCTTTGTCTGTTAATGAAGGGAAAAGCGCAACTGCCATCAGTGTTGGTGCATACCCATTGATACGCACAACAGTAATTACTAGCTTGGCTGTGCTGCTTATGCCATTATTTCCATAAACCTTCATGCCACGATCAACTGCAAAAACCTCAAGGTCAAATCTACTGGTCTTGTCTGCATTGGGCCTGCCTGTGAGAGATATCACCACACTGGTTGGATGGACAGCGAACTCCTCCACATCTTCTTTAAAGAAATAGTAAAACTCGCCATTGGAGCCAATGTCTGCATCAGTGGCCATCACCTGAGCAACACTCGCCCCCAATGGAGTACTCTCTGGAACATTAATGCTATAGGAAGTTGGAGAGAATAATGGTTGGAGGTCATTCATGTCCATGACTAGCACAATGACTCTCACAGAATCCTCCATCCCGCCTCTGCCAGTAGCCCTGACAGTAAATGAATAATTATCCTGAACTTCTCGATTCAGCATGGCAGCACTACCACCATTGGTTCGTATGCGGAGAAAGCAAAAGTCTCCCAAAACAAATTCCTCAGCCTGAAACAGCCCCTCAGCATCTCCAGATTCAATGCAATACTTAATGTCACAGGAACCCATCGTAGGTAGCACAATACCCATTTTAACCTCACTCCTAATGTTCTCATAAATGGTGGCATTGTACACAGAACTGGTAAATTGAAAGGAGGACCCTGGCTCCTGCTGTTGCCCACAACAGGGTAGAAAGTGGAGGAGCAATAAGGAGAAACTGGTGAGATGGATCCTCATCCTGCCCCCAGGGCAGCCGTTTATAGCCATGTCATCATCCAGTCACCCTGCAAATGAGAGATATATGCAGTAAACCATTTCAATGCACACATTCATCTCACAAAGACATTAGGCTATCTGTCAAATAAATGTGATGGCAGTTATTTAGTTACTAGCCCTCTCTTGATGCCAGTTCATATTTAGTCAAATTTCCTGCTGTTATACAACACTTTCAAGACTTTTTTATTGTTACTTGCTGTAACAGTTGAAGTTTATGTCTAAAATAGGTCTTTGCTGATGAACCTGCATTTGAGCTCTTTGTGCTGTTATCATTCTTGCAGTGTGATTGCCATTTAACTGGCTTGTCAATGCTTTGTGAAAGGGTATTACTGAGCACAGGGCCAGTCAGGTATTTGCTTATTTATTTATTAAGTTTAATCTAAAATGATCTATTTTAGACATAAACTTAAACTGTTACAACAAGTAACAATAAAATAGTCTTGAAAGTGATGTGCAACAGCAGAAAATTCGACTAAATGTGAATTTGCACTAAGTCTACAGTTCTTAAAGCTTTCTGACATTACATATCTAACGTTTAGCTGTATTTTGAGAGTAAATAACTTTTCATTGATAAATGTGTCTGTTCACGAGTCTCCGTTAATCATGCGCTTGTAATCAAATTAAACTTTAAATTGTGCCATTAGATTGAGTGTTCGTTCTCTGCTAGTGTGTCAAAAATATATGAATTAGCTCTTACCTCTGGCTGAGAGAGAAGAAAATTTCTGCGCTGCAGATATCCAAGAACCCTCTCTCTGAAACTACACGCTTCACTTGTTAGCCATACAGAACTACGCTGCCACTCAGTGACTGTAATCAGTGCCGCGCGCACCGCCTACAGCGCGCTCACGAGGGAGCATTATCCCGTGAATGCGCAAACGCAAACTGGGGTTTGGTTGCTTGCTTATGCCCCAAAATAACAATATGGTCTAATACATAAACATGATCTTACATAAACCTTAGATAAAAGTAAACTACATGTGAAATAGTTAGGCTAAAAGAGCGCAAATAATACTGATGTTATTTTTAATGTCGTTTAAACACGTGATTATTGTAATTTTAATATCAAAATAATACATTCATGTTAAGAAACTGTTTTATAAAATTTTCTGGAATAAAACGGAGACTTTCTTTCTTCACGTGATGGTTTGCTGATGTATTGAGCAAGCTTCATCTTCATTCTCATTAATTTCCATATGTAAGTTATTGGGCTCTGTGTTCCTATCGTTCCAACTATTTCCGAGGAATTTTCGAGATCCGTCGAAATGACACGAGCAGAGCCGAAACTGCGAACGGCAACTTACGGAAATTCACGAAACATGCCGGAAGGGGCCTCACGACGGGAAACAGGCAGCAGCGAGTGAGCTAGTCAAGACTTTGGATCATTCCCGCACTACTTGGCCACGTTTTAAAAATATCCGTTTGCACTTTTGTCGAACATCATGTCTGTGCTTTGCTACAACAAGGGATGTGGACAACGTTTTGATCCGGAGAAGAATTTAGATGGTAAGGCTTTAGTAACAAACGTGAACCGGGTTGCTATGGAAGATAGCAAGGTGAATGAGACAAGAAAGACAATTGTATTTAATACCGTATATTTTGTTTACATTTGGTAATAAACATGTTATATGTATTACATTTGACACCCTTTCATAATAGCCTTGTATTAATTGTATTTAAATGTTATCTAATATATTTGAATGATGCTTCTTGAATAGCACAGGTTTATATTTAGCTTTTTATGTTTTCAGGTAAATTAACATTATTTTGGTTTTAATTGGTTTATCAACACGCAATTTCTGTATAAACTTCTCAAAGTTGGTGGCATAGCTGACTTTATTCCAATATTATGAATGCCTTTTTAAATCATAGTGCGCATTAGACTTGATCTACACAAACACGTGACCATAGAGATGTAATATTACATTTGACTTTATCAGTCTCTTCTTCAACACAGATGCATGCACATACCATCCTGGAGTGCCAGTGTTTCATGATGCATTGAAGGTATGGAGATGTGAGAAGATCAGTTGAATTTTTAATGGGAAATATAACCCTGCAATTGTTACTTGTTGCCATTACTTAGTGGTTAACCTTTAGTGTCCTGCATTGCTTCCCAGGGTTGGTCTTGCTGCAAGAGACGAACAACTGACTTTTCAGATTTCCTCAGTATTGCTGTAAGTGCTACATCGCATCGGAAATGAGACAGAATACATGTTTGTATCAGGCTTCCCACAGTCATGGAAAACCTAGAAATATCAGTGAATTTTAAAAGGGTGATTTTCAGACTCGGAAACATCATGGAAATGTTGTTGGAAATGGAAAGTCAATTCTACAGCAAAAATGCGTTTGTTTAGTTATGCTCAACTTTAATGTATTTGAATGCAAATTGCCCTTCAGGAGTGCCATCTATTTAAAATGATTCTTTTTAAATGCTTACAGGGATAGTTCACCCTAAAATTGTCATCATTTACTGACTCTCATGCCATCCCAGATGTGTATGACTTGCTTTCTTCTGCTGAACACAAACAAAGATTTTTAGAAGTTTTTTCTGCTCTGTGGGTCCATACAATGCAAGTGAATGGTGACCAGACATTTGAAGCTCCTATTACATAAAGGCAGCATAAAAGTAATCCATACGACTCTAGTGGTTAAATCCATATTTTAAGAAGCAAAGTGATAGGTGTTGGTGAGAAACAGATCAATATTTATATAATTTTTTAACCCTAAATCTCCACTTTCACTTTCAGATGTGAAAGAGAAACTAAACAGGCACCACATGTGACTTTCAGATGAACATTTGGAGATTTAGAGTAAAAAAGGATTTAATATTTATCTGTTGTTCACCCACACCTATCATATTGCTTCTGAAGATATATATTTAACCACTGAAGTCTTATGGATTACTTTTAATTCTTCTCTATGTGATTTTTGGAGCTTCAAATGTCTGGTCACCATTCACTTGCATTGTATGGACCTATAGAGCTGAAATCTTTGTGTTCACAGAAATGCATTGGTCAAAAGGTGTGGGAACCCTGTTTCATAGGTACCTTCATATGTTTCCTAATCTGATTTTAACTGCCTGGAGTTCAGGGGTCATAAATTGCCATCTTTATGGATGAAACTGTCTTTTAGGGTTGCACGAAAGGCCCTCATAATCAAGAGAAGCCCGTTGAGCCTGTTAAACCAGAGGTGAAGTCCTCTGTGGATAAGAGCGTGAATGATCTGAAACCAAAGTTTGATGAATGCATCACCCGAGCACCAAAACCTCTGGAATCCATCCAGCGACCAAGGTAAAAGCACATTTAAAGAGCACAGAGCCTTCCCCCTTTTTTATTTTCCGACTCATTAGTTCCGATTTTTAGAAGGTAAAGTAATGCAGCATTAAATCTAAAATCGAGAACAATGTGTTCTCATTAATATTCCACCAGCCAAATCCTTCATTGATGTCACAATCTCCTAAAGAGAAATTACTGACCATGGCCATTTTTATCGTCTATGTAGTCCAGATGAGCCATTCTCAACACTGCAACAGAAGATCTCTCCTTCGCTGAAACAAGCTTTAGAGAAGCTAAAATTAACTGAGGATAGTGCACAGGAGAAAAAAGGTAAGAATTCCCCCCATTACCCATGTTATATGTCTTTTTTTGTTATATGCCTGAAACAAATGCTTCCTGTATGTGGTCATGTCTTATGAAGCACACACTACTCCTTACTTTACTCATATGTACATTTTAAAGGAAAAATAAGTGTACATATGAGTAATTTATTAAACATAATAAAATTAAAAACAAATATTTATTTGCACAATATAGTTCACTCTTATTGTTTTCTCTCATAATTTTTTTTTAATGAATTGTGTATTTATTGTTATTTACTAATGTCTAATTTATGTCTGCTGCAGCAATGTCTAAATTTCCTCCTGGGAATGAATACAATCCTATCCATTAATTCTGATGCTTTTTATCCTCTTTCCTGTATTATAGAAGAGGACAGTGATGAAATTAAGATAGGGACATCCTGTAAGAATGGAGGCTGCAGTAAGGTATCGTTCTTCATGGTTCTGCCCACATCTCTGCTTATATACCACAGAACAATAAGTCCATCATAAAAAAAAATTATTCTCATCATTGTTTTTCAGACTTTCAATGGACCAGCCAGTGATGATGAGACGTGTTTGTATCATGCTGGTGTACCTATTTTCCATGAAGGGTAAATTAGCTACCAGTCAAGGCTTAATATTACCTGAAAAGTGTAGATGGAGAAATCTCTGATACATCACATTTGTGGACTCTGTATATATCTCGTACATAAAGGCAACATGAAAGTAATCCATTTGACTCCAGTGGTTAAATATCTTCTCTTCAGAAGCAATATGATAGGTGTGACTGAGAAACAGATCAATATTTAAGTTCTTTTTTTACTATAAATCTCCACTTTCACATTCTGAAAGTTAAAGTGGATTTAAATATTGATTTGTTTTTCACCCAAAGTGATTGGATCACTTCAAATACATGTATTAAACCTCTGGAGTCAAATGGATTACTTTAATGCTGCTTTATATACCGTCAAAGTTCTGGTCACCATTCACCTGCATTGTATGGACCTACAGAGCTGAGATATTCTAAAAGCTTTTTGTGTTGTGCATGAGAAAGTAAGTCAATTATATCTGGGATAGCATGAGGGTGAATAAATGATTAGAGAATTTTAAATTTTTAGGTAACATTAAGAACTATCTTTTCTCTAAAAGGATGAAATATTGGAGCTGCTGTAAGAGGAAAACCTCAGACTTCAACACGTTTCTATCTCAGGAGGGCTGTATCCGAGGAAAGCATCAGTGGAAGAAGAAAGATACGGTCAGTGTCTACCTTGAGATTTTTAAGGGTATACCGCTATATTACTGAAATATCTGCAATTTATTTCAGGCATTTTGTGCTTCCAAATTTTTTAGCCACCGCTGACATCAATGCTACTGTATACTATATTATGACATCATTCGGGAAAACTTTTTGGAAATTGTTTTGGTTATTTTTGTTACTCTTTTTGGTGAAGTGAGGTAGAAATTACTCACTTCAGTAGAGCAGATGGGTTCTAGAATGCTCCTATCAACTTTCAGAATGAACAAATAAAATGTTCAAGGTCTGTTCATTAGTCCATTACATGCTAATAATGTTTTTAATCGAGTAATGATTTTCTATTTTTATGAACAGGGAAAGAAGGTTGTACCATGCAGGTTTGACTGGCACCAAACAGGAAGTCAGGTCACAATTTCCATTTATGCCAAACATTCTGTACCGGAGCTGAGCTCAGTGGAGGGGAACAGCACTATGGTATGACACCAGGATTACTTCTGTTTTATTTTGTGCTGCTATTATGTATCATTAGTTATGTTCATGTATTTCTTTTAAATTAAAATATTACAGCATGATTCTGATTTTTAAATGGAAATATTCATAATTTGATCATTTAAAAAAATGCCATGCCACCTATAAAGTTAACAATCTATGCTAACAAAACTAAAAGAAGCTTTTTTTTTTCTTGCACAGCTGAAAATTCACATTATATTTGAAGGGGAGAAAGAATTTGAACAGCTGATCAGTTTGTGGGGGGTGAGTATTGAAAAACTCTGCTTAGCATCTAACTAAAACACCTTCACCGTTTTCCATTTACCAATGCTACCCTTTTTTTTTTCTTTAATAAAGGTAATTGATGTCAGTAAAAGTTTGGTGAACATGGTGGCCAACAAAATTGAGGTTGTGTTGAAGAAGGCAGAACCAATGACATGGGCCCGACTGGATCTTCCTCCTGTCGCTCCTCCAAAGGAGAAAGAGAAGGAAAAAGATATTGACAGTGAGGATGAGGATGAGGATGAGTATAATGATTAAATTGAGACTCTGAGAGGACCATGTTGCATTATTGAGACATAGTTTCCATGCCTGAAAATGAATGGGAATTGTTGACTTTGAACAAAGATGAAGCATGAATGTTATGTAAATTCTTAAAATGATTCATGTTTGTCCAGATTTTACTGACAATTATGAAAAATGTAAATGATAGAATTATTGGGCATGTATAGAGGTTTCTAAGAAAACTCTTTCTCACAAAGTACCAACAGTTGTTCTGTTAATAGGCTATTTTGACTCCGACCAAACTGCTTTCACTGTCCTAATAAATGAATCTTTTCACATTTCCCATGTTATTTGTCCTGTTTGTCATTGAAGCCACATTCCTATTAATACGTTTATTCAGAGCAACATTTCATAATGTGCTTTCACCTTCGTGCTTTTCCACAGACATGAAAGGTACAGAAGAGATATGATATGAAAGGTACAGAAGTCTAGAAAATATGCTAAGCAAATAAGTAAATACTAACAGTTGAAAGTAAAGGATGTGCATTATAACATTATACTGTTGAAGTGTTACACCTTGTGAAACGGCTCAGATTTGGCAATTAAAGTCAGAACCACATCGCTTTGCACAGGGGTTTTTATAATGCTAACAAAGTAGAACCGTTTGGAGATTTCTTGCAGTTTCTCATTTTCTCCAATTAAAACCTCAAACTGCTTAAATGTACAGGCTCATTCCAACTTGTATATTTAATTTCAGCCTTGGGCATGCCATTTTTCCAAAATTCATTGACCATAGTTTGGAAATAACCCTTTGAGCTGCATTAAAATTTCTTTCAGCATTTTCTCACTAAATTGTGAGTGATCGGTGTAATAAACAGGACCAATCTTTACACTGCAGAAGTCGTGCAAAAGGGGTTACAGTGAGACTAATTGATACTCATGCAGCCTACTGAAGATGCATACTTGCGTCATGACAACTGCAATGTTTAAGGTCGATGGCATTTATGCACAGGGTACCTACAGGTCCTTAAGTCTTAAATTTACTTTTTAATTTTTTATATGTTGAATTACAAAAAGTCTTACATATCATTTGCTGAGGTCTTAAATTTGGGGGTGTGAATATAGGAGACGTTTAAGTTAAAATGGCAAAATCTGCAAGAGTAGGGATTCTCGGTGTAAAAAAAAAAAATCTCTCATGCAGCCAGTATTTAGCAGCTGATGCTTCATTTTAGTGTGAGCCAGGGCAGGGAAGCGCAAGCAAGCGCATTTTAACTGAACTTGCGATGTTAAACACGAATAAACTTGTTAATCCGACATGCAAATGCTGTTATTCTGCGTCTCTGTAAGCGAGCGATGTGATATCACTATCGCTCTAGTTTATAATCTACGAAACTGTCAACATTGCAATTTGCAAGCGTGCAAGGTTGGAGCGGTCTTTTGACACCTTTCAAATCATTGTGTTTGTGACATAATTGTAAAGCTAACAGAACTACTCCACTGCAGTTACACCTGTTACATCTCTCATCTCCATCTCTCTAGAGCTCCATCTGACATTGATTCAGATGGCAAAGAAAATACCTGTATGTCTATTTAAAAATTTTACAAAACAGTATAATTCTATAAATATATTAATAATATATATGAAATTATATTTAGTATTTAATCCGTTTTCAATATACATCTCCCATGTTTCCCCTAAAGGTTAATGTCGATATCTGTGCCCCCATGTTTCCCCTCAAGGTTAGTGTCGATGTCTGTTCCCCATGTTTCCCCTCAAGGTTAGTGTCTAAGTCTGTTCCCCATGTTTCCCCTCAAGGTTAGTGTCGAAGTCTGTTCCCCATATTTCCCCTCAAGGTTAGTGTCGAAGTCTGTTCCCCATGTTTCCCCTCAAGGTTAGTGTCGAAGTCTGTTCCCCATGTTTCCCCTCAAGGTTAGTGTCGAAGTCTGTTCCCCATATTTCCCCTCAAGGTTAGTGTCGAAGTCTGTTCCCCATGTTTCCCCTCAAGGTTAGTGTCTAAGTCTGTTCCCCATGTTTCCCCTCAAGGTTAGTGTCGAAGTCTGTTCCCCATGTTTCCCCTCAAGGTTAGTGTCGAAGTCTGTTCCCCATGTTTCCCCTCAAGGTTAGTGTCGAAGTCTGTTCCCCATGTTTCCCCTCAAGGTTAGTGTCTAAGTCTGTTCCCCATGTTTCCCCTCAAGGTTAGTGTCTAAGTCTGTTTCCCATGTTTCCCCTCAAGGTTAGTGTCTAAGTCTGTTCCCCATGTTTCCCCTCAAGGTTAGTGTCTAAGTCTGTTCCCCATGTTTCCCCTCAAGTTTAGTGTCGAAGTCTGTTCCCCCATGTTTATTTTTTTTATTGCAAATGAAATTATTTCAGATCATAGTTTGGATGTGCTCTTTTGACTGAAATATGGCTTAAACCAAATTAATCTATTAGTTTAAATGAATCTACTCCCCCATGTTATGGTTAAATATGAGCCTCCTCTGATAGGTCGAGGAGGTGTTGCAACAAATTACAGTGAAGTTTTTGGTGTTACTCAGAAGGACAGGATATAAGTTTGAGTCTTTTGATCTAATAAATGCTTAATGTGAAACCATCAGATACAAATAAATAAAAAAATCTGTCGCCTTTTGCCCTTGCTACAGAATATAGGTAATCCGGGCCGTATTCTGATTTCTTTGGTGAATTTGCTAATTTTCTATCAGACCTAGTAGTTACTGTGGATATAGCTTTAATTGTTGGTGATTTCAACAGTCACATAATGAAAATGACACATCAGGATTAGCATTTATTGATATTCTCAACTCTCTTGGACTAACTCAGTGATATGCCATGTCAGTTAAATACTGCGGTCAAGCCAGCCGCCACTTCGAAATGAGCGGTCAAACTAGCCGCACCTATATTTCGTGGTGCGCGTATACACTGGTTATTGCGGTATGACCGTCAGAACTAAAACAAGTTAATTCCTGCTAAGGCAATTTCACATGCATTCATTTATTCTGTCTGTCTGTCTGTCAGAAAGAAAGGAAGATTTTAGCACACCTCACAACCTGTCACTGCATGATATATTGAAGTCCAAAATAAGAACCCCCCCCCAAAAAACTCATATATTACCTTTTTTGTCCATACATTCAGAAAATCATAAAAATAAAAGTCCTAGCTTCCACAGACCAATTTCACCTCAGATGGGGAGGACACCTTCTCAAGGTGTGACCTACAATGTTTCAGGACATTCTGATGTTGAATTCCAAAATAAGAGCCCCCCAAAACTTACATATTAGATGTTTTGTGTACACATTCAGAAAATCATAAAAATAAAAGTCCTAGCTTCCACAGACCAATTTTACCTCAGGTGGGGAGGACACCTTCTCAAGGTGTGAACTACAATGTTTCAGGACATTCTGATGTTGTCTTCCAAAATAAGGGCCCCCCCAAAACTCATATATTACCTTTTTTGTCCATACATTCAGAAAATCATAAAAATAAAAGTCCTAGTTTCCACAGACCAGTTTCACCTCAGATGGGGAGGACAACTTCTCAAGGTGTGAACTACAATGTTTCAGGACATTCTGATGTTGAATTCCAAAATAAGAGCCCCCCAAACTCGAATATTAGATGTTTTGTTTACACATTCAGAAAATCATAAAACTAAAAGTCCTAGTTTCCACAGACCAATTTCACCTCAGATGGGGAGGACACCTTCTCAAGGTGTGAACTACAATGTTTCAGGACATTCTGATGTTGAATTCCAAAATAAGAGCCCCCCAAAACTTACATATTAGATGTTTTGTTTACACATTCAGAAAATCATAAAAATAAAAGTCCTAGTTTCCACAGACCAATTTCACCTCAGATGGGGAGGAGACCTTCTCAAGGTGTGAACTACAATGTTTCAGGACATTCTGATGTTGAATTCCAAAATAAGAGCCCCCCAAACTCGAATATTAGATGTTCCCCTTCTGTCGCTCTCTCCACGTTGTGTCAGAGAAGCAACACTAGGGATCTCTCTTGAGCGCCGATATCCACCTCTGATCTATGAAAAAAGGCCAATGAGAGTTGGCAGCCAGTATTTGCATGTCTCGCCCCCGGACATACAGGAATTTAAGCGGCGCAAATACGGGAGTTCATTCAGAAAATTTCTTCGGAGCCGATGGTCGTGTCTGCAATTGCTGCGTGTTACACACCGAGTTCCTGTCATTCCTCTACTGCATGCTGTTGGATTCTACGGTGCACAACTGCGGCTTTCTTCTGTTTGCACAGCTGTGCATTTCCTGCCCCTGAGCGCTTCGACAGTGCAGATTATAAAGTCTCACGAGTCCTTTTCTTTCATAAAAGAGTGATTTTATTTAAAAGAGTAATTTCCTTTAAAAGAGCAAAACACAGTAGCGTTGAAGTCCTTTTAAGGACGCGTCTTTATAAAGATTCACAGCCAGTCTGCGTACCCTCTTGCGATGGAAGCAGACGAGTTCGCTGCGGAATCAGAGGGCGTGGTATCTGATGCTGAGGACTCCTCTGGGCTGCCGCCTTCGGGCCTGCATGCCCAGGAAGAGGCCGACGCACAGATGTCCGATATGCTTTCCCGGGCAGCCAACAGCGTGGGCTTGGATTGGAACCCTCCATCCTCCCCACAGCCATCACGGCTGGACGACTGGTTCCTGGGTGCTGGGCGCCGCTCACAGCCTTGCACCCCCCCGGTCACAGCGATTCCCCAGGTGGATAGGGCTGTTGCGCTCCATCTATGCCCCAGAAGCCCTACCACCTGGCGGGGCCGCCCTGTACTCCCTTCCCGGACCTGTAGAGCAACATCCTCGCTGACCGCAAAGGCCTACAGCGCCACCGGACGCGCCGCTTCCGCCCTGCATTCCATGGCTCTCCTGCAGATCCACCAAGCCAAGGCACTGCAAAACATGCACGGGGGTGGCCCTGATCCCGACACGCTGCAGGAACTGCGCTCAGCGACCGACCTCGCCCTGAGAGCGACGAAGGTCACAGCACAGGCGCTCGGGCAGGCGATGGCAACGCTGGTGGTCCAGGAACGCCAGCAATGGCTGAACTTGGTTGACATGCGTGAAGCTGACAACACTCGCTTTCTCAACGCCCGTCTCCCAGTTTGGCCTCTTCGGCGACACCGTTCTCCATGGTGAAGAAGCAGACGGAGGCCATTTCCCACATCATGCCTCGCCGCAAGCCTGCCGCCACGGCCCATGCCCCGTATGCTCGCCGAGGGCGTCCTCCCGCGGCCAGAAGACCTTCTGCTCCACCTCAACCCGGGCCCAGCTCTCAGCCCCGGCGTCGAGAAAACCGCGGGAAGTGTACGCCCCCTGTCTCACGGACCCCCTCGATGACCCGGAAGGCTCCCAGGCGCTCCTGAGACAACGTACCCAGAGTTCAAGAAGTTAGCTCCGGAGGTGGTAAGACCGCTCCGTCCCCCGGTGGAGGGCCGGGAAGAGAATCTTGTGTTTTTTCATTTGCCGCACCCCTCAACAGGGGCTGCGGTACCCAAATTCTCAATAAAAGAGCTATTTCCTTTGTCTCTGGGTCATGTGGCCCGCAAATGCCGTTCTCACGGCACTCTACTTTCAGGCCTCAACAGTCCCGGCTCCCTGGACGCGGTGCCCCCGCCCTCAGCCCCACGACTGTTCCCCGGCTGGCCGGTTCAGAGGAGTCCTGAGGACGCCAGCATCAGACTTCCTCCTCAGTCACGAACCCGCCCCCTGCCGGGTGCGTGGAGCAAGTAAGTGCTTTGAGTTTATTCTCAGCACCAGAGCCTCGGGACGCTACGTTGCTTCCCGACGCCGTGTTACCTGTTCCGCACCGCTGTGAAGCCCCGCCGGGTACGTACAAAATACTCGTCCCCTTGGTGCCCCTAGCACGGAGCTTAGAGGCGTGGCTTTCACGGCCCAACCCGTCACGCTGGCTGCACCGGACCATTCGACTCGGTTACGCAATTCAGTTTGCCAGGTCTCCGCCCCCCTTCATGGGCGTTCATTTTTCCGCAGTGCACGACAAACATGCTCAGTCCCTGCATGAAGAAATCGCCTCCCTTTTAATCAAGGACGCGATAGAGCCGTCCCTCCAACCGAGACGAAGAAGGGTTTCTACAGCACTTACTTTGTTGTACCCAAGAAAGGCGGCGGCTTACGACCGATCTTGGACCTGCGAGTTTTCAATCGGACCTTATCCAAACTCCCGTTCACAATGCTCACCCAGAAACAAATTCTATCTGGCGTCCGGCATATAGATTGGTTTGCAGCGGTAGACCTGAAGGACGCGTACTTCCACGTCTCGATTCTCCCTCGACATCGTCCCTTCCTGCGGTTCGCGTTCGACGGCCAGGCATATCAGTACAAAGTGCTCCCCTTCTGCCTGTCTCTGTCCCCTCGCGTCTTCACGAAAGTCGCAGAAGCGGCTCTTGCCCCGCTCCGAGGAGCTGGCATACGCATACTCAATTACCTCGACGACTGGCTCATTCTGGCCCCCTTGCGAGAGTTACTATGCGCGCACAGAGACCAGGTGCTCAAGCACCTCAGCAGTTTGGGGTTTCAGGTCAACTGGGAGAAGAGCAAGCTCACCCCGGTCCAGAGTATCTCTTTTCTCGGTTTGGAGTTAGACTCAGTCTCAATGACAGCACGTCTCTCCAACGAGCGTGCTCAGTCAGTGCTGAAATGCCTCGCTTCCTTCAAGCCAGGCGCCGTGGTCCCTCTAAAACGTTTCCAACAGCTCCTGGGGCATATGGCTTCCTCCACGGCGGCTGTGCCGCTGGGGTTGATGCATATGAGACCACTTAAGCACTGGCTCCAGACTCGAGTCCCGAGACGAGCATGGCACTGCAGCACGCACAACGTGAAAGTTACCACTGCCTGCCGCCAAGCCTTCAAACCCTGGACAGATCTCTGCTTTCTACGGGCAGGAGTTCCCTTGTAGCAGGTGTCCTGACGCGTTCTGGTTACAACCGACGCCTCCAAACTGGGTTGGGGCGCCGTGTGCAACGGGCACGCAGCCGCAGGCCGGTGGAACCGAGGCCCGCTGCGCTGGCACATCAACTGCCTAGAGCTGCTGGCTGTTTTTCTTGCCCTGAAGAGGTTTCTCCCGTTAATTCGGGGCAATCACGTCCTAGTCAGGACAGACAACACCACGGTGGTAGCCTACATAAACCGCCAAGGCAGAGTACGCTCCCTCCACATGTCACAGCTCGCCCGTCGTCTCCTCCTTTGGAGCCAGCAGCGACTCAAGTCACTGCACGCCACTCACATCCCCGGCAACCTCAATGCCGTAGCGGACGCGCTGTCAAGACAGAGCTTGCGCGGCAGAGAGTGGAGGCTCCACCCCCAGTCGGTTCAGCTGATTTGGGACAGGTTCGGCAAGGCCCAGGTAGACCTGTTTGCCTCCCAGGAAACCTCCCACTGCCCGCTCTGTTATGCCCTGACAGAGGCTCCCCTCGGGGAAGATGCTCTGGTGCACAGCTGGCACGCGGGGCTGGGCAAGTACGCATTTCCCCCAGTGAGCCTTCTTGCACAGGTGCTATGCAAGGTCAGGGAGGACGAAGAGCAAGTCACTCTGGTGGCCCCCTACTGGCCCACCCGGACTTGGTTCTCGGACCTCACACTCCTCACGACAGCCCCTCCCTGGCGAATTCCCCTGAGGAAGGATCTTCTTTCTCAGGGATGGGGCACGCTCTGGCACCCGCACCCAGACCTCTGGAACCTCAACGTCTGGTCCCTGGATGGGACGCGGAAGATCTAGCCGGCCTACCACCGACCGTCATAGATACTATCAACCAAGCCAGAGCCCCCTCGACCAGGCATCTTTACGCCCTAAAGTGGCGTCTGTTCGCATACTAGTGTTCTTCCCGAGCCGAAGACCCACAGAAGTGCGTGGTTAGGTCAGTGCTCGTGTTTCTACAGGAGAGGCTGGAGAGGAGGCTGTCCCCCTCCACCCTCAAGGTGTATGTCGCCGCCATCGCGGCTCACCACGATACGGTAGATGGAAAGTCTCTTGGTAAGCACGACTTCATTGTCAGGTTCCTAAAAGGTGCCCGGAGGCTGACTCCCTCCCGGCCTAACCTGTTCCCCTCCTGGGATCTCTCGGTCGTCCTCACGGGCCTCCAGAGACCCCCTTTCGAGCCGCTAGATTCAGCTGGACTCAGGGCCCTCTCTCTCAAGACTGCCCTGCTGATCGCGCTCACCTCCATCAAGAGGGTCGGGGACCTGCAAGCGTTCTCTGTTAGCGACACTTGCCTGGAGTTCGGTCCGGCAGACACTTACTTGATCCTAAGACCGCGACCGGGCTATGTGCCCAAGGTTCCTACCACACCCTTCAGGGATCAGGTAGTGAACCTGCAAGTGCTGCCCCGGGAGGAGGCAGACCCAGCCCTTTCGTTGCTGTGTCCAGTATGTGCTTTGCATATCTATCTTGACCGCACACAGAGCACTAGACGCTCTGAGCAGCTCTTTGTCTGCTTCGGGGGACAGCGGAAAGGGAACGCTGTCTCCAAACAGAGGTTTGCCCACTGGGTTGTCGACGCCATTTCATTAGCTTATCACACCGAGGCTGTGCCCCCCCTGCGGGTTCAAGCTCACTCCACCAGGGGTGTTGCGTCCTCGTGGGCACTGGCCAGGGGCATCTCCCTAGCAGACATCTGTAGAGCAGCGGGCTGGGCAACACCTAACACTTTTTCGAGATTCTACAATCTCCGAGTTGAGTCAGTATCGTCCGTGTTTTCAGGTCAAGCCGTAGAACTCGTAGCGCTGACGATCTGACGGTGAATCGCTAAGCCCTTTCTCTCAACCGAGGGAAAACAGTGCACCTCCGTTCCCAGGAGATCCCATCTTCGGGTCGCTGGTTGACTCCTCCCTAGCCCTCGTGGGTCCGCAGTTCAGCGTAGGAACTCGCCGACCCAAGCCACTGCGGGTACCTCAAGCTACTCCCTGTACTGGTGGAATGACCTTCCCAACTCAATCCGGGAAGCTAACTCACTCTCTATCTTCAAAAAACGGCTAAAAACACATCTTTTCCAAAAGCACTTAACCGGTCACTAAAAAAACAACAAAAAAAAAAAAAATAATAATTATTTACATTTCTTGTTGCACTTAAATGTGTTTTGTATACTATTATGATGATAGTGAAACTTTGTAATATGGCACTTTTTGTACCACTGTCTCCCTAAGATGTCTCCCTTTGGATAAAAGCGTCTGCCAAATGAATAAATGTAAATGTAAATGTAAATGTAGAGGTGCTCCACAGGTAAGGCCTCCTGTTCGGACTCCCCCTGTGTGTAATGCCACGGTACTGTCCCCTCACGAGCGGACCCCCGTGTCTCCCTTAGGCAGTTACAGCTGCCTCGGTCGCCGTGCTGTTCGCTACCCCCCCCTACGAGGTTGGTTCTACCACCGCACCAACTTTTCCACATAGGTCCTAAGTTAGGCCATCTGATGTATTTGCCAATTTTTGCCTCCCCTGCCGGGTAGGTGTGGCCTCCGCAGGGTCTTCTCTGCCCTGAAAGAAGGGCTAAGACCCCCTTCCCTCAATGCGTGTAAGGGCCCCGGCCGTAGTTGCTCTATGCGAGAAACATACAGAGAAAAGAGGCCCAGCCAGGCTGGAGTCTGATGGCTTAAATGGGGCATTGGGGAAGGGTACTTGCAGCCTGATACAGTTGGTCGTCCTGCACGTAAGAATACCTGCTCGCTCCTGTATTAGCAGTTCACGTACACGGCTCAGCGCATGGCACTTTATAAGAGGACCCCTAGTGTCGCTTCTCTGACACAACGTGGAGAGAGCGACAGAAGGGGAACGTCTAGGTTACGTATGTAACCTCCGTTCCCTGATGGAGGGAACGAGACGTTGTGTCTCCCCCACCACGTCGCTGAGCCGAGCTACTGTTGTGGCCGGACCATTTCCGGCTCCTCAGAAAAATCCTGAATGAAGCGCCGCTTAAATACCCATATGTCCGGGGGCAGGACATGCAAATACTGGCTGCCAACTCTCATTGGCCTTTTTTCATAGATCAGAGGTGGATATCGTCACTAAAGAGAGACCCCTAGTGTTGCTTCTCTGACACAACGTGGAGAGAGCGACAGAAGGGGAACATCTAATATTCGAGTTTTGGGGGGCTCTTATTTTGTAATTCAACATCAGAATGTCCTGAAACATTGTAGTTCACACCTTGAGAAGGTGTCCTCCCCATCTGAGGTGAAATTGGTCTGTGGAAACTAGGACTTTTATTTTTATGATTTTCTGAATGTGTACACAAAACATCTAATATGTAAGTTTTGGGGGCTCTTATTTTGGAATTCAACATCAGAATGTCCTGAAACATTGTAGTTCACACCTTGAGAAGGTGTCCTCCCCATCTGAGGTGAAATTGGTCTGTGGAAACTAGGACTTTTATTTTTATGATTTTCTGAATGTATGGACAAAAAAGGTAATATATGAGTTTTTGGGGGGTTCTTATTTTGGACTTCAATATATCATGCAGTGACAGGTTGTGAGGTGTGCTAAAATCTTTCTTTCTTTCTTTCTGTCTTCCTTTCTTTCTGACAGACAGACAGACAGAATAAATGAATGCATGTGAAATTGCCTTAGCAGGAATTAACTTGTTTTAGTTCTGACGGTCATACCGCAATAACCAGTGTATACGCGCACCACGAAATATAGGTGCGGCTAGTTTGACCGCTCATTTCGAAGTGGCGGCTGGCTTGACCGCAGTTGTTAACTGGAGTTGATGTTGATACTATAGAAATTCTGCCGCAGATTGATGACATCTCAGATCATTACCTCGTCTCTTGTATGCTGCGATTAGCTAATGTTACTCAATCTACACCAAGCTATCGTTCAGGTAGAACTATTCTTTCGACCACTAAAAAATGCTTCACTTATATTCTTCCAGATCTATCTGATACACTCAGTAAGCCACAAGACTAGAAGAACATGTAATCAAATTTAAATACAGTCTTCAATGCTCTTGATATGTCACCCGCCTTCGATTAAAGCAAATTAAAGAAAAAAATCCCTGAACCATGGTACAACGATTACACTGTGTAGCGCAAGTGGAATACAAAATGAGGCATTTCGCAAGGCATGGAATGAGTGTCTGAGTGTAGGCACTGATTTAGGTTAGGATTTCTAGGTTTTTATGCAGTACGCTGGCTAAATTGGTTAGGAATAAAGCCTCAACTGAACCAAATATTCCATTGCAGCACAATAGTAATGACTTGGAATTATGCAATTGTCTGTCACAGTACCTAAGAAAACAGTGTCTTATATTTTTCCCTCACGAGCAGCTTCATTCCTTCATGGTCATTGGTCATTAAGAGCCAACAAATCTTAACGAAACATCAAAAGCCACAACAGGTTATATCCAATACCAACTAAGCTCTTAAGGAGGTATTTCCTGTAATCCCAGAACCTCTTCTTAATATTATTAACTCCTCGCTATCCTTAGGACATGTCCCAAGAAACTTTAAAATAGCAGTTATCAAACCGCTTAAGCCACAGCTTGATCCTGGAGAATTGGCCAGTTATAGACCGATTTAAAATTATCAGATTTATGTAAAAAATACTAGAAAAAGGTAGTGTCCTCCCAACTATGTTCATATACAAATTACTTGCTCCCATCAGCTGATCGTGGCTGCATTTCTCTTCTAGTGAGATTATCAGGAATCATGGTATACATTTCCACTTATGCCGATTATACCAAACTTTATATTTCTTGGAAAACCTGACAAAACTTCACAATTATCCAAATTATCAGTTCATCAATGAAATAAAAGATTGGATGGCCAGAAATGTCCTTCTACTCAATTCTGACAAAACAGAGGTACTAATTATTGTCCGAAAACCTCTAAAAAAAAATGTGCTGCTAAAAATAGAATTTGACTGATGAATGTACCGTTACATAGTCTTCTTTGGGTGTTATATTTGATACCAATCTGTCCTTTGAAAATGTTTCCAGTGTCTGTAGAACTGCATTCTTCCACCTCAGAAATATTGCTACATATACGTAAGTTACGACACATGCTCTCTGTTGCTGATGCCGAAAAATGAATTCATGCTTTCATGACTTCAAGACTAGATTATTGTAATTACTGGGAGGATGTCCAGCAAGTTCAATTAAAAAAACGTTCCTATCCAGAGGTCACCAGATCCAGCTCCATTCCTACTTGGTGTTGGACTCCACTTATACATGTCTGAGTGATGATTAAATGCAGCCAGTGCCAGACATACATCACTTTAGTCGATTACGATGGACTTCGGAGGATGAACGGATGCAAACTCCAACCATAAGACATGGGATTTCATATGCAACTGCCTGAACCTTGGACTTCAGTTTGACCTCACCGAAATGACCGGACGGTTGAACAGTGATGCATCTCACTTATCTCTCCCTGCATCTCCTTGGTCTAATGATGGACTACACTCTCCTGAAATGTAATACACAGACTATCAATTCTTTGCCAACTAACAAAAGACAATGCATTATGTAAACTTATGCCGTTAATCAAGGATGGACTTCAAAAGACATTACCATAGTTATTAATCTTACAGTTCATACAAAATCCGTTTAAACACTTCCCCTTAACACTTAGTTTAACAATTTTACATTTTATTCATGCTGTTAACCGGAGGGGAACTGGCTCCCACAGAGAGCCTGGTTTCTCCCAAGGTTATTTTTCTCCATTAACCAACATTTTATGGAGTTGTGTGTTCCTTGCCACAGTCACCTTCAGGACTACTCACTGGGGTTCAAAGTACAATTACTTAATTATTTTATACAAAATTTGAAATCATATTTAATCAAACTACACAATGAGACTTTAGATATTACGTTTCATTTTCTGTTAATGCATGATTTTCTGTTACGCTGCTTTGAAACGATGTGTTGTCAAAAGCACTATACAAATAAAAATGACAGAGTAATCATTAGAAAACTGTCCTCAAAATAATTGAGGAACATAGCAGCCTCCATCATTAGCAACAATAAACACACTCTTAAAGCAACACCCACCTCACTGAAATACTTATCAAATAAGAACCTGAGCTGCTCAAAACTTCCCACCCACTTCCTCCACCAGCAAACAAAGCTTATCCTCCTCCCCAAGTTTCTCAGCAGCCTGCAGGAAGCACAACTTTCTATTTAAGCAAATCACTCAAAACGCCAAGCACGCCGAACTACAGAATGGGTATGCATAATAATGCCAAGCCCCACACACATATATCAGACTCACCAAGAAAATGATTAATGGCATCTAGGATGACCAGGATGGTCTTGGTGTTTTTAACCTGAAGTAAAGGCAATATGGCCTTTAGAACACCACACTTGACAAGATGAACCACTTGGTCAACAGTTCCTCCAGTTGTGTAGTTTGTTACTGCCCATACTTCCTCACTGGACTTTGAAATCACCCTGCAAAACATTTTCTTCTAGTTGTACTACAGATCCACATCAACTTTGAATATGCATAAGCTGTAATGACCGTGATCTGCATTCAACTTGGCAGAGATTCAACATTGTTAACAGATCGCTCAGCTCAGAGCTTAATATTTAAATATAGTCTAGCACATCCATTAGTGAATTTAAACAAAACTGAGTCCCCAATTATCATCATTTTACCTCCAACATTTGTAAACGGGTGCAATAAAAGGCTATTGGTAATCCAGTGAAGGTTTTTGAAACGTCAGGTAATTATACAGCCACTAACATTAAAAACTAGTCTTGAGAAATTATTGCACAAGATTGATATCGGTGTAGCCACTTGCTTTAAGTCTGCACTTTTCTAGAAAATTATAGCAAAGATTTGACAAAGCATGTTGGTGTTTATTCCCCTTGCCAAATGGAAATGCAACTAAACTTCCAATCCCTTTGGGGGACAGCTTGATTAATTGGCCTCATGTTATACCCTGCTTAAGAGTTTTAAGTAATCTTTAAATACAAGTCAGAAGTGATTTTATGGGCAATTCTGTTGGGGCAGAAGCTGCTCTCAAGCTGCAAGCAGGGGGTAACATTCTGAGAATGTCAGTTAGCCGACTTTTGTCTACAGAACAGGGTAAACTAATTTAAATGTGTAAAGATAAAAGGCTTATAGGTTTAAAAATATATTTTTTTCATTTGGTAATTTATTTAATACAGAGAATTTTGCCAGCATTTTCAAAAATATAAACAATCATAGAAATGGGCTATGTTCCCCAAAAAAAAAAAAAAAAAAGGTGTTCCTCCTAGTATTGTGTATTTATTTTTAATCTTAAACATCTGTGCACAGAAATGATGTTTTTGTATTGTGGGCCAATTCCGTCTATCATTTTGAATGGTGTGGAAAAGGAACTTTAATAAATAAACTGATGTCTACCATGATTTAATTAGTCGCAAAAAGTGGCCATCAATTTGTTCTCTGTGCACTTGTCGATGTGCATGATACGAGATATTTGTGTTGGCACTCCTGGAAGTGTCATGTTTGCAGCATCAGATCTATATGCTGTTAATATCAATCCATAATCACGTAGCCTACAATAAATTAGCTTTCATGTATGTATAATGTTGTCATGATTAACACATGCTAACGACTGGGGTAAATTGTCATGTGACACTACATTTTTGCATTAATGGCAATTTTCTCAACCAAGTGTTTCCAAACCATTTTTGCGACATTTGACGTGTCGGCAGAGTTTATGTGCTAGAGTTAAATGGAAACCTATTATGTTGATATGTGAAATTCGATCGATAATTTGAGTTTCCATCAGCTTTGATGCACTAAAATGTTTCTCGTAAAAGAAATCCTTTAGTAGTTAGTGAGGAGTACTTTTGCCAGTCCTGTCTGGTCCAGCGAAGGTGGGTTTGTGCCCACAGGCGACGTTGTTGCTGGTGATGTCTGGTAAGGACCTACCTTACAACAGACCTACAAACCCTCATTCCAGCCTCTCTCAGCCTATTACAAACAGTCTGAGCAATGATATAGGGATTGTGCATTCCTGGTGTAACTCGTGCAGTTGTTGTTGCCATCCTGTACCTGTCCCACAGGTGTGATATCCGGATGTACCGATCCTGTGCAGGTGTTGTTACATGTGGTTTGCCACTGCGAGGACGATCAGCTGTCTTTCCTGTATCCCTGTAGCACTGTCTTAAGCGTCTCACAGTACGGACATTGCAATTTATTGCCCTGGTCAGCAGTCCTCATACCTCTATGCAGCATGCCTAAGGCACATTCAAGCAGATGAGCAGGGACCCTGGGCATCTTACTTTTGGCGTTTTTCCAGAGTAAGTAGAAAGATTTTAGTGTCCCAAGTTTTAATAACTGTGAACTTAATTGCCTACCATCTGTAAGATGCCATGAAAAAGAAAAACGTTTAAACACTTTACAGTAAAGATCTGTATAGTTATTTGGATTCTTACAAAATGCCCTTTAAAATAGTGTCCTGAAACAGGGAAGTGTCTTTTTTTTGCAGAGTTTATATAGCCTACATTTTATACACATGCTTTACAGTGGATTAGTGCTCTGATCCGTCATTTCATACTGTGTGAATGATCCTCAATGTCTGGAGTTTCTAGTGAATGAGTCAGATTTAAAGTATGCAGCACTTCCACAGTAAGATTGCAGCCTTTAGCTGTTTAATAAAGCATACTAGGGCAGGTCACGATTTTAATTTCATTAATTGTCCATTTCAGTGTACATGGAGTAACAAGCATGCATTGAAAATAAGCCTGTGAGCATTTTAAAGCAGTCGTGTGTACCAGATAAGAGTCTGTGCTCTGTACTACCGGTACTGCAGAAACACTGGTATAAATTAATCTTAGTATCGACTTGGTACTGAAGTAACGGTACTTTTGACAATGCTAGTTTGTATTATATTTGCAGATGCAAAGTGCATGGGCACTTTAATTGAAATTTTCCTTGCATTTTAATTATAAACCAAATGCCTGATTAGCTGACATTGTATTGAAAGCTTTTGATGTCTCCCATTTAGTATTTTAATTTCTGCTGTTGACAAAAGAAACATTGAAGTCCATCTTTTGACCAAATGATATATTTTTTTTATAGCCAATATTGGTAAATTCCGCCCCCCTCAATCTAGACTGGGCCTGCAGTTGAATGGTTTATTTTTATTATTATAATTACAACCTAGGCTTCCAAGGATTGAAATACCCACGTGTTAAATCAACTTCAATTCAAGATCACTTAAAATATTAATCAAGACTGATTTGTAAATTAGCGCAAAATATTGTAAATAGGAAAACTCTGAAAAGATACGGTTTAATATAGTATAATGCTTGCAATGGTTAATAGGCTAAAAGACTAATAAAACCTCTGAAAAGCATGCACATTTACAACACAGAAGATGCAGGTGCTCAAACAAAAGGGAAAATAGGCTACATTCATTTGGATTTTAATAATTATTCTACATAAAAGGATTGGAATAGGATCAAAAGAACAAATTGAAATAATTAACCTTTAATTGCATGAAAACACTGCAAATTAATCAGGTTATAGCTATACAAGTTAAACTCAGAACTCTTGATATATTGTCCGACTTAACCAGCATCACCACAAATATGCCTCTGGTAAAGTGCGACAGAGTAAAACAGATTCTATAGAAAATATTAGATTAAGATTTCTGCTTTCAATGTCATTTTCCTTCCCATTGCTTTTCCACCAATGATCATGAAATAATCTAACATAATAAGCTAAACATAAATTTAAGAACCCAAAATGTTATGGTACACTGCGCAAATATTAGTTTATTAATTTTAAAATGCAACATTTTAATAAATGAATACAGTATAAATAATGGGGATAAAGTTTGTACCACACCCATAACAATTAGAGTTATTCAGGTTAAAGTTCTCCAACTTAGAAGTAATTTGTATTTGAGCCATAGGTTCCCCTGGAAATTCCGATCGGTTTTAATAATGGCAGTTAAATAAGGTATGAATTAAAGGTGCACTCAGTAGCTTTCCCCCCACCCATTCATTCACTGAAAATTGGGAGTCGTTTGTCACTTAGTATAACAGCAATGAGACACTATATAGCACAGAGAACAAAGACAGAGTGGGAAAACATTTTAGAGAGCCTATGAGGTAAATCTTCAGTGTGTAAGGGACTGTCTATAAGTCCCACTTAAACACCAGTGTCCAAGCATTCAATTGGCTCAAACACACTCAAGCATTCCCATTCCAATAGGGTACTGATTACAGTCCATTGATTTGATGGAATTTATCTACATATCAATCCATAATTCATAAACTGTTATGAAAACAAATTGATGCAGCTCTACTCTAATATTTGAAGCATAATCATGAGTAAGAGACTGAATATTGATCATGTGACTCAAACATAGCACATTTCTTCCCATAACTTTGATGTCATTCTTACATTTCTCCAAGCCAGGCCCCAAGAAAACCAAACACTCCAGCATTCTCAGTCATGGTAACCCCCTGAAAATAACACACCTTATTTAACACTTAACTGTTTAAACGCATTCCAGCCCTACCTTGAGCATCCTGGGAAATGGAAATCCCCAGCACAAATTCAGCCATGCATGCCTCAATACTAAACCAGTACACTTTCAAATGTGCATTAAGTTGGTTTTAAAGTCGACGAAAGATTCAGTCATAAATTGATAGGATGGCAATGCCAAACAAATGTTCAAATCGATCAATTTCTAACATGGTGTTCACACATGATTTTACTGCTTGCTCAGTTAACTTAAAGGCAAAATGTTCAGTTCTTTATTATTTGGTCTGAACTTCATTGTGTACAATCAAACTACTTTTATTTAATCCAATTGGGACTGTGACTACAATTTGTGGCATCAATGCATTGCTGAAACAGAGCAGGGGATTTCCTTTTCCCAGAATGCATTGCAGTGGACTAGATTGGGAGAGTACATTTTAAAAGCAAAGTGTTCACGTATTTTTATGCAAAATAAGAAAATAAACAATATCAAGTTTGCTACTTATGTTGGAATTTAGAGAGGTTACCATTGTGGGGAAGAGTGGTGCTAATGATTAACTCATGGTTGGCTGAAATTTATTAATTAATAAAATATTTCTTATTTCTCAAAGCAAATTTAGAGAAATCATTCTAAATCAACCAGTACTTTGTTGACAGTTAGCAATAAATTGCACAACATTTTTTAACACATCATGGATGTGAAGTGAACAAATTCTCTTTATGCCACATAAAGTCTTATAGCAGAGCCTACACTTTAATGTTAAGGCAACTGCGATGTCATGAAACCAATGTCCACAATTGAATTAAGTTAAACCAATGACATTTTACCAGTGAAATACAAGTAGTTTTCAATTTCAGAGAAATTGCTGAAATTTCATCAAGATATAAAATTTTCATATCCTTTCCATTTCCAAAAACCAAAGTACTTCCAAGTATATCAAAGCATATATTTTATCATACAAGACAAGTGTTCTGCTAGGACCAAATGATCACAACACCAAGCTTCCACATTTTCTCTTGCAGATTGCCCCTCTGAGAACTCCTCATCTGCAGTGTTGCCTAGAGCCCAGACAACCAGCTTGCTGATGTTCAGCATCGGTGAAGCCAGCAGGGTGATCCTCTCTTGTTCTTCTCCCCTCCTCTGCTCTTCCTCTCCTGTTCTCCTCCTCTGCTCTTCCTCTCCTGTTCCCCTCCTCTGCTCTTCCTCTCTTGTTCTTCTCCCCTCCTCTGCTCTTCCTCTCCTGTTCCCCTCCTCTGCTCTTCCTCTCCTGTTCCCCTCCTCTGCTCTTCCTCTCTTGTTCTTCTCCCCTCCTCTGCTCTTCCTCTCCTGTTCTCCTCCTCTGCTCTTCCTCTCCTGTTCCCTCCTCTGCTCTTCCTCTCTTGTTCTTCTCCCCTCCTCTGCTCTTCCTCTCCTGTTCCCCTCCTCTGCTCTTCCTCTCCTGTTCCCCTCCTCTGCTATTCCTCTCCTGTTCCTCTCCCCTCCTCTGTTCTTCCTCTCTGACAGAGCTACCAAACTCAACTGTTTCTGTCAAAGATAGCGATCACTCTCTCTGTCACCTGACTGCAGCTGGATCTCTCTCCTCTCTGTCTCATCCTCTCTGGCCGGAGCTACCAAACTTGAAGGCTGGAACCACCCCATGCTCAACCACCTGCTGTGTGTGTCAGGAGGTGCCCGATGCAACATTAGTGAGAGACCAGGCAGCCTCAAACTGTAGAGTTGGGTCATTGCACCTTTCCAGATAGGCCAAAGTGAGTCAGCAGTCCCACTTCCACCATCTCCTTTAGAGGGTCCCTCTCCAGAGAGCAGCTTCCTGCAGGGACAGGAATAAAGACTGGTAATGCTAAAAGATTCCAGACAAGTTTAGTTTAAAGGTGCACTTCATCATGACTGATAATGAGTGGTGAACTTCTATATTGGCATCATTCAAAATCAATAGTTTAGTTAGATGCCAATATAGAAGTTCACCACTCATTATCAGTCATGATGAATTTAAAGTGCACAAGTGTCTAAAAACAAACAGTTACTGAGATGAAATGAGTGGTATCTGGCTGGTCATGTGATTCTAACATGGCAGCCCCCATTAGGAGACCCTCTCCATGTGGAATAAAACAGCTTGGATAAGGTTACTGATACAACTGGAGCCTTATTTTTATACATATATTTAAAAATAACTTCTTTGAGTAAAAATTTTAAATGAGGAAAAAAAGTGCACATTTAAGAAAAACAACAGGCTTAATTTGGTTACTGTAGTGTGAAGTAAAAAAAAAAAAATCACTGTTGGCTCCTTGTCCTTATTTTTAAATTTGGACATGTGTTTATCAGACAGATTTTCTGCAGACATTTTGAAACTCTGAGCTCTGGGCCAAATGCTTTGGAAAAAGTGTAACTAACTGATGAGACTCAGAACTGACAAGCAGGTGTTTCTTGTATACAAACTAGATCTTGCCATCTCAAACACTACAGCAATAGCAGCAGCACACAGCTTTAAATAGATGAGCACAATTACAACCAGGTGATATTAATTTGCAACCTCAGATCAGAGGGTAACTCTTTGTTAAATGTGTATGAGATGTTGTTTTATGTTTTGGATAACATGGATAAAGAATAATAATAAAAGTTAAGTGGTATTATAGTAATCTTTTTTTTAGAAACAAACTAATATTACAGGCATCCTAAAAAAACATGACTTAGTGGAGTCTGTCTCTCTCAAATAAAAAAGGATGTTTATGCCATCTAGAGGCCACATTTCACCCCATTAGCCATGGCCCTGGTCTCAGGCCACAACCTAGAGCTGTCTTTAGTTTTCCATCTAAGCAGGGAGGGGACACTTAAAGTTAAGATCATCTAGAAAAGCTGCTTATTTCTTTAGATTTCGACCCCTGCATGTCATGCTCTATAGACAAAAATTGTACATTTAAAGGAATATTCTGGGTTCAACACCAGATCAGCTCAATCGACAGCATTTTTGGCATAATGTTGATTAGCACAAAAATAATTTCAACTCGTCCGTCCTTTTCTTAAAAAAGCAAAGATCGAAGTCACAGTGAGGCACGTGAATGGGGACCATTTTTTGAGGGTTTGTTGACATTGCATCATCATGGCAATGAAGTTGCAAAATTGGCTATAAATTCACACAGAAAAGGAAAGTGATTAAATCACACTAAAATCATGTTAACACATTATTTTGGCCGTTTCACTCTCTGCAGTGCACAATATATATTTAAACGATTCAAGGAATCTGGTCAAATCTTGGTGCGTGAAGGGCAAGACGAAACATTTCTGAATGCACTTGATCTCTGATACCTCAGATGTCACTGTCTTAAAAAACATCATTCATCTGTAATGAATATCATGAACACAGGTTTGGGATTACTTTAGTTAACCTTTGTTAGTCAACACCACTCGCCGCTGCAAACACAGATGCAAGTTAAGACTTTACTGTGCAAAGCAGAAGCCGTACATCAACACTGTCCAGAAGCGCTGTTGACTTCTCTGGGATCGGTCTCATCTTAGATGGAAAGTAGAACAGCGGAACTGTGTTTTTTGGTCCGATGAGTCCACATTTAAAATAGTTTTTGGAAAATACAGCCTGCCACTTGGCCTGCATGCACTTCTGACCATCTCCAATTGAGAATGTGTGGCACATTATGAAGCCCACAATACGACTACGAAGACCCGTACAACTGTGCAGCTAAAGACCTACATAATGAATGAATGAGGGAAAATTCCACTTTCTAAACTTAACAAACTTGTGTCTTCAGTGCCCAAATGCTTATTACGTGTTATTAGATTAAATGGTGATGAGTCACAGTGGTAAACACACAAATGTCTTTTTTGGAGTGTTGCAATCATCTGATTTGAAATAACTGTACATTTAAAAAAAAACTATTAAATTCACAAAGTAAAACATAATATAATTTTTAGTTGTATTGCTTTCAATATAGCAAAGGGTAAATATCATTTACAAATCACTCCTTTTTGTTTTTATTAGCATTTCTCATTCTGTCCCAACATTTTTGGAATTGGGTTTGCTTGGGGAAAACCTCCCGGTATAAATGTACTATGCACTACAGTTGGTTTTTGATTGTCCTGAGAAAAATAATTGGATAATAACTAATTACTTAATTAATCTTGTTAAGAAACAGGTTTTATTTTGCATGCATTATATGTTTTACCAGAACAGTGATTAAGCTACATTCATATTCTCCTTCCTGGAGGACTAATTGATCATGCATTTCACATTAACACTGAAAACTGTTTAATTGTGAGGCCAATTCCTAAAATGTAGTGATGGACGAAACCTGCAAAAATAATAAATAGATCAATAAATAAATGCACATACTAGTGCATAAATACATATAGAAATTGCCTTTACATGGAGATATACAAATAAATAAGTAAATATGTAAATAAACCCAACAATGCAGAAATAATACAATATGAAACATGAATACATGGTTTTGGGAAAAGCAAAAATGTTAAAGGAAATGCAATATTAAAAGTTGATTTTAATTCTATATTTCTACATTTCTTTAATCATTAATTTACTTCTGTGTTGTTCCATATTTATGTGTATATATGTGCATATCTGTGTATTTCCCTCCACTTTTAATTATTTATATATTTATTTACACT
Organism: Xyrauchen texanus; assembly: GCF_025860055.1. NCBI lineage: Eukaryota > Metazoa > Chordata > Actinopteri > Cypriniformes > Catostomidae > Xyrauchen > Xyrauchen texanus. The sequence continues at coordinate 16,595,144 of NC_068319.1, read as the reverse complement.
GGAATGTGTGTATTTATTTAAGTATTTAAAAAAATAATTTATTGATTATTTTTGCATGTTTCGTCCTCCATAAAAATCAAGTCTGAAGAGTAAAGTCAATGATGCTTATGCTGAATGATAACAAATGGGTACAGACAACATTTATGCATTACTGTATGCTGCTCTTGATAAAAGTGTCCTCTAAATGAATAAATTGAAATAGAGAGACTGAATTGCATTGAACATAGCCTGTTCTCAAAATGTAAATAAATAAATGTTAACATTGTTTGCTATAATAAAGGATGTCGTATTGCATATTCAAGATGTCTATGAATGGTACAGTGATTGAACATTTCCAGGTATATTATAAGAAATAATATTTACCAGTTATCAATAAAGTGTTTTATAACTTTAATGGAAGGCTTTGTATTTTATGACTAAACAGATTTAATTCCTGAAGTGGATTTAAGCTAAAGACTGCTGAATTTTGAGTTATTTCAACCAGATGATGGCGCTGTGCCCGTACAACTGAAAGTAAGTGGCCAGAACTCAATTATCATTGCGACAATCCTCTCAAGGTCTATGTTTGCTGTTCGTTTGGATTTAAACGCAGGAGGCAATACAAAGATGGCTTCACCTTCAACTCAAATGTTCATACGCATGTTTTAAAATAGCCTATAACTGTAGGCTACATTTAAGGTGCGTTTTTCCTCATTCTTTCTCTTTATTCTAATTCATCAAATAATAAGTTCTTATTATTAAATAAGTGCTTAGCGTTCTTCACTTGGAGACAATAGAAAATTGAAGTCTGCTTATTTTGCAAGGTTTTCATCTTCAGTTAGACCAACATTTGAAAATGTAAAGAAAAAAAAAAGAAAACATGATGTCACGTGACGCGCGCGAGACTTGTCGCTGAAGTGAACGCTCATCGCACACGCTCATACACCCAGAGACAAGACGCTCAGCTAAGAACACGAGCAATGGCCCAAAATAACAAACGAAGGGTAAGTTGTATTGTTGTAGGTGTTGTTGTTGTTGTTATTATTATTATTATTATTATTATGATTACGTGCGATTTTACTTTCACACTTTCTCTGTAGAGGTCTAACGGTCACTCTGAATCACTCTTAAGTTAACGATCATGTTTCTGTGGATTTGAAGGGCAAAGTGCTTTGTTTGACCATCTAGTTCTTAAATATATGTTGCGCCAACATATTAAGTACTATTCTGCAACGCAGTTTTATTTTCCTAGCTATTTCTAGAGTGATATTCACTCGTTCATGATTCAGGCTTTTTACGTACTGACTGATTTCAGCACCACGGACAGCTCCAAAACAGAAGATACGCATTCTTGTAACTTTTCTTTCACAACTGGCACGTTTGAAGTGATTAACGCCCTTTTAATGAAATGAATGCTTAATTTGGGTAAAAAGGCTATATACAAATTTAAGTGGCTGCTGATCAGTGTAAGAACATTAGTGGCTGGGTATCAGTATTGTGGATTCTGATCTCTTCTCTAAACGATTAGGTTATTGATGAATCTCTTTACTGACTGTAAGTCTATGAAACGCTGCATAGGATATATAGTACATTTTGCACTCTGCTTCATGTGCATTTAAGCTACATTTCCCCTGATTTCAATGAGATATCTAGAGGAAGGCAGAAAAATCCTCACACTTTAGAATAAGACGTTGCCCTGGCGACAGCTCATCCTTATCACGACTCTCGACAAATATGCACCTCTGTGATTCAGTGGGTGGTTGATGATCTCCAGGGATATTGTTCTGAAGGTTGTTTTTTTCTCCAAACCTCTTTCTCCTGTGACTCTTTCAGATGCCCCAAGGAACCTACTAATATTCTACACTGTGTCTGATCTGAGAGGGCGAAGGAAATGGAGATTTTACATTTATTGGTGTTTGTGCTGCTTGGGGACAGATTGGGTCCGACAAGACTGGACATTGTGGTGAATGCCCAGGCCAGTGAGCGCAGAGTCTTGGCCCACATTCCAGGTGACATAATCATTGGGGCACTCTTCTCCGTCCATCATCAGCCACCGGCGGACAAGGTTCATGAGCGTAAGTGTGGAGCCGTACGCGAGCAGTATGGTATCCAGAGGGTAGAGGCCATGATGCACACCCTGGACCGCATCAATGCAGACCCAAACATCCTACCCAACATTACGCTGGGCTGTGAGATCAGGGACTCCTGCTGGCATTCAGCTGTCGCTCTAGAGCAGAGCATTGAGTTCATTCGAGATACCCTGGTCTCAGCAGAGGAGGAGGAGGGCATTTCCAAGTGTTCAACTGAAGGTGGAGGTACACCCATGAAAGGGAAGAAGCCAATAGTTGGACTGATCGGGCCTGGGTCAAGCTCTGTGGCCATCCAAGTTCAGAATCTCCTACAACTCTTCAACATTCCCCAAATTGCATATTCAGCTACCAGTATGGACCTCAGTGATAAGTCCTTGTATAAGTACTTCATGAGGGTGGTGCCCTCCGATGCCCAGCAAGCAAGAGCTATGGTGGACATTGTCAAAAGATACAACTGGACATACGTATCTGCTATTCACACAGAAGGTACAGTGATGATCTATCCCTTAGAGTGTATTTTAATGGAAACATATCTTTATTCACACCTATAATGGGATTTATAAATTAGAAAGATTTTGAGAGTCCTTAGAAGAAATAGAGCTGCCCTGAACTCTTCCCTTTTGAACAGAAATACTCAAAGAATTCATTCAAAGCTTGGGAGCTTTCATTTCTTTTCAACACTGGTATTTCACAAAAGTCAATGCCAGAAAAATTTACCTCTCCAGTTGTACGTAACACCATTATTTAAAGTGCTAATTCTTCCATATTCTTAAAGTAAGAGATTTTTGAGAGGGATCTTGTGAGGTGACAATGTATCCTACTCAGCCTTTATCCCCCGGTATTATATTTTCTTACAGCAAAATCTATGTATTATTCATTGAGGAAAATGTCACATCTTGTAAGGAGCTGTAGCAGTCGCTGTTCAGATGTGTCTATGATTCAGATGTGGCATGTGCCACATGTTGTCGAGATACTCTCGTTTAATTTATTACATTTAAAATAGGTGACAACAAGATTTTACACCATTTAAACTGCATTAAGTCACACCTGTGTAACGTATGCACATATTTTGATTGAGTTCAAAACCAGGGGCTGTTTGGCTAGAAGATTGATGACCTCACAGCCAGGTGTTAATTGCCAGCAGGTAGTTAAATATGGAACCCTACCAAGTTTACACCCACAAACAGAACAAGGAGCTGTGAAATGCTTCATAATGATTCATTTGCTTTCATATTCTCAAACAAATGTGTGTGCCTGCAGCTCCGTTTATATTATGTAATTCTTTGACTTTTAAAACTTCCCTTTACATTCATACTTTATAAAGTATTGCTAATAAATGTTAGCTGCAGTGGTAAATCTGGGACCTATACTAAATATTTTTCACCTTGATTAGATAAAGGTTAAATAGTCATTAAAATGCATAGTGAAATGTGCTAATTAAGTATGTGTGTAATGAGATTGTATTACCTTCAGCAGTTTAAACCAGCCTAAGATGGTTTGCTGGTATGAACTGGTCTACGGTGGTCTCCCAGTCTGGTCAAGCTGGTGCTCAGATGAAAACGAAAACCCCTCTACAATCAACCAATAGACCATCATGAAACGGGCTGGGAGACCAGTTAAGAACAAAAAACTTGCTTAGGCTGGTTTAAGCTGCTCTCAAGAAAGGTGCCAGTGTCAATACAAGTTAAGCTCAATCAACAGCATTAGTGTCAAAATTTTACCACAGATTACCACAAATATTAATTTAGACTCATGCCTCCTTTTCTTTAACCCTTTAAGCCGGCAGACCCGCAGAGAAAACAATAATTATCAAAATATTAATAAATATAGCCTTGCTCAACAGAAAATAGGTATAATTTTAAAGCTTAGAAACTATACTTTACAATACATGGCATTATAACCAAAAGTAAACAAGTGCTTTGAAATTTACGGACTAATCAGAAGTTTTCTGTTTTGATAATTTATTAACAATTTTGCACCATCCATATTATTGCAATCGGTTAAAACATCAAACTGATCAAATAGCCATGTGTCATATGTTGTTAAAAAAAACTCTCAAAGAGTACAACCAGCCAATTTGTTTTACTTACAGACAAAAATATAGCGAGTATAGCTAAGTATATGTCTTTGACATACATGTTACATGTAAACAGGTGTTGCTTATATGCCATGTTTTTGCTTATAACTTCAAAAAATTCAACAGAACATAAAATATCACACACCATTACTTAGAGGAGGTTAATATCTTTAAAACGATCCAACAGACAACGTAACCGGATGCATACATCAATAGCTAATCCACACGAAGCACAATATGCACACATCACATAATGTACTATCTGGCTAAAAAAAAATTCTTCATCGGAAATTATGTAGTATGTTGTCCAGCATCATGGAACACTAAACCAATCATAGTGGTATTCAGATTGCTGCTACCAGAAGTGGAAGTCATCCAAATATGGGCAGAGAGGATCATTCACTCTAATTACCTATGGCCACCAGGAGATGGCGCCAAGTACATGAAACAGTCTCAATGATGACTCAAATGACACAGAATGGAACTGAATGAGATCTCGTTACTCATGTCTGCATAGTTTGGAGAGAGAGCATACCTTTAGTAATTTCTGTAATTGCATGTGTAATTAGTTGTTATGTACAATTATTATGTTTTATTTGTTTGCAGAGGCTTTTGGGCACTTTGAGACATTTTTGTACAAAAGGATAAATTATTTTTGTAATGCTTTCACTTTTTATAATTTTATTGTATCAACACTCAAATGTACTTGGTTACAGGTGACATGAGTTGGAACAAAACAAAAGTAGTTTTTCAGAGCTACCTTATTTACACTTTGAGATATATAATATCAAATCAGAAAAATAAGAAAAAAGTATTTTTTTTTCAGCAGTTTCTTAGACGCTGAATTTATATATATCATTTCAGTATGCTACTGAAACATAAAATTTTTAGAAACACCCTCAGAACTTGAAGGGTTAAAAAGAAGCAAAGATCTGGGTTACAGTGAGACACTTACAATGGAAGTGGACCAATATGCGTGGTAAAATAATTTAATAAATAATTCCTCACCAATCTTTTTTCTGTAAGGTTATATCCAGTTTAACAACTTTGTTGCCAAAAACAATAAAAGGTCTGAAAAAACAGCCAATTTAAAAAAATTAAGTTAAACAGAAGAATTAATGTAAGTGTTTTTAAACAATTATAAGCGTCACATTTCTGCCTTTAAACCCTCCAAAAATCGGCCCCATTGTAAGTGCCTTACTGTAATTGTTTTTACATTATGCCACAAATTCTGTTGATTGTGACAAATGTGCCTTTAATCAGCAGGTAATACAAACAGAATATGGAAACAAAATACTGGAGATTTACTGTAGTTGAAATGCATTGAAATGCAAATGTTTTCAAATAGTTTTTTTCAATTCAGGCAATGTGGCAAACAATAGCGTACCTTCCTAGAGATTTGTCTATTGATTGTTTGATCATGTTTAAGAGTGTCTTTGATGTTTGCACAATGATGCAGCATACACAGAAACACTCAGTTATTGTGTTGCTGCTGTGCTTTTGTTTTGCCCCCATTTTTGCCTCATTAAAAGCCATAGAACAAACTGAAATCATTAGCTGAAAGGCGATCGTGATAATCATTTACATCTTTAGCTATGTTTTCACTGTCTGTGGATGTTTAATGAATTTCCTGGTTGAGTGAACACAATGTTTAAAGACTTGTCTTTTCAGCAGCATCTGTCTCTCTGTAGGAGGTAGAGAGTGTTATCAAATTATCACTATCACTATATTTGACACAAGGAGGTCATTTTAGCTGCAATTATTATTGCATCTTATGACTGGCCTATTGACTTACGATATTGCTTGTTTTGGACTATTTTTGATTGCATGCCAAGAAAATATTTCATAACTCTCGCTTTAAAAAAAAAAATGATATATTAATTTTTATCATAGCCAGATTGTTCTAGCAAAGTTTTAGTGCAGCATAAGTGTGAGAATTCACAGAACTGGCACAGATGAAAGGAGTGAAAGATTTGGAAAGTTTTTCCCTGAGGAGAGAGATTAGAGATGGAGTCATGTGCATTTAAAACATAAAACTTCACAGAGAAAAAAATATTTTATAGTCAAAAAGTTCCTCTGCTGCATTTTAGCAAAAGTAATTTATATAGTAGGACTCATTCATAGTTTTAGGCACTTAGGATCCTCGAAATTCACATATCAGAATAAATGGCAATGGATATTTCTCACCTTGCAAACACACCCACTCTCAGTCTCAGGATTTTGTTGGTATACAAATTGCATCTTGGGGTTTAGAGCTGTACTTTTCATTTAGAAAACAAACATAACTCACCCGGCCAGATTTGAACCTGCAACTTCTGGATTACCAGTCCAGACCTTAAACTACTACTAATTTATCGCCACAGCAATACTGATCTTTAATCAGAGCAAAGCTCCATCCCTATAATCTTGTGGGTGTTGTTTTATCCTGTTAATAACCCAGAGCTCATAATTTCTTGTGTAATTAACATATTTGTGTATTGATTGGAGGAAACGATGATCGTAGATTTATTTTGGTGGAAATTAAGTCATTGCAGCTTTAAGTTTGGTTTTTATTGAGACATCTCTGCTATTGTATCAAACCCACTCCTCTGAAAATGTGTGAGAACTGGGAACATTCCTCACATAAAAGTAGGTGACCTGATTTTTATGTAAATTGGGGAGTTTACCCCTGATGCTTTTGAGAAACAGGTGCACCGTGGTCTGTTTTTCATTAGTTTGTCTTAGAATGAAAATGTGAAATCTGTTTATATTCTTTGCTGAATATATTCCAGAATGCAAAGCACTGAACATGGATACTATTATAGAGGGTAAAATAAAACATCTCAATTTATATTACTCTTAGTTAAACCGAAAAACGAGAAATCAAATTTTTCTTGATCTTTTGAGCTAGATTAATATTTCAGTTCAGAAACCTGGGAAGTCCAGTTTACTTTTTATGAAACTATGGGTTAGATTTAGATACAAGGCTTTTGGTAGTGAGGTAGGTTCTGTTGATTTAAAAAACCTTATCTGTTTGGGAGAAAATTAAATACATTTCTGGCAAACCTTGTGGTGTAGCACCTACACTCTGCATATCCTTCCGAAAGATGCTAATGTTTTACATTTTTAACAAGGTCTTTGTTCATTTCAGACTGACCTTAACAATTGTGTGGCGCATTTCAGCACAGATTGTTTTGAAGAGGCAAAGAGGCTGTTATTGAATCTCAATCTCTCCATTTTTAGGGAACTACGGTGAGAGTGGAATGGAGGCCTTCAAAGACATGGCAGCCAAGGAAGGCATCTGCATCGCCCACTCTGACAAGATCTACAGCAACGCTGGAGAGCAGAGTTTTGATCGACTTCTCGATAAGCTCAGGAGCCACCTTCCCAAAGCTCGTGTGGTGGCATGCTTCTGTGAGGGCATGACCGTTCGTGGCATCCTTATGGCTATGAGACGGCGCCGCCTAGTTGGGGAGTTCCTATTGGTTGGAAGGTGAGTAACCCAAAACATGTACTTCAGAATGTATATTTAGATGCATATTCGTGGCAATTCAAGCTTTCCAAAGCGGCTACAAGACAACACTCCTCAAATGATGACTGTAAGAGATGGCAAGCACTCTTGGCAGGTTTGGAAAACAAATTTCATGTCTTTTGTTGATGTGTAGGTGGTGTATTGCAAAAGCTTACTGTACATGTATAATACTTACTGCTGCAGAACCAAGCAGCATTCTCTGAAGATATAGTGTAGGGGAGAACAGGGCTAGTTGTCACACTTTGTACTCTAGTGAATATTTCTCTGGGTACCTTTATTTTCAAAAGTCAAGTCTTGGCTACAAAAAAAAAAGCTTTTACTATTTACACCGTGATTGGCTATAAAAAAGATACAATTCAATTAACACATGTTGAATAATATCGTGGCATGTTGCCGCACTCATTGGGGTAAGTTGTCACAATGGACTTTTCAGGAAAATGTAAATATTAAAGCAATTATAAAGCACAAAATTATTCATTAAACAGCTAAAATAACATACACAAAATATCAAACCATTTATTTGGCCAACAGAAATTGTGTAACATAACAAAGGACAGAATACATGTGACAGTCTGCCCCAAACCGATATTGATGAAAACCCTTGTCCTGAGAACACACATTCTTTATATATTTGACCAACTGCTAGAGAAAACAAGCAGTTGTGTAATTTGACTTCTAAACCCAAAACATTTTTGAAAGTTGCAGAGATAAAACCCTTGTGACATCTTTACCATATGACAACTAGCCCTGGTCTCCTCTATCTTTTTTATCTTCTTAACTGCCTTTTATCTCGTGTTTAGTCAGTGCTTATTACACCAAGATTGTGGGTCATATATGTCCACGGCTTCAGGCTATTCTGTATGTATTTCAAAGAGACCACCTTTTGAATGTCCACCTACATCTGTTGATCGTCATCTACAACTCTCTCTGTGTGTGTGTGTGTGTGTGTGTGTGTGTGTGTGTGTGTGTGTGTGTGTGTGTGTGTGTGTGTGTGTGTGTGTGTGTGAGACAAAATCAAGATGGATCAAAACATCGAAACAAAGCTCATCTTCTGTCTGCTATCACCACAATTGTTGCCATAATCACCATCATCCTCATTATAATGTATAATCCAGTCCATAAGCAAGGTATGTGATTTTTGTTTACTTCAGTAAAGGCAGTTAATTCACATGATAATAGGTCTTATTCACTAATAATTGCGTTTCCCTTGACTACACATAAAAAGCTGCATTTTTCAGCCACATTTGGTTTCAGTTGGTGTTCAATTTTTTCCTAAATATAGAATAAAGTTATGTTTTAACTAATTGAAGAATCATGATTTCTGCATAAAAACACTTGCGTACCTGTTTTGTCATGCATATGTGTAGTAAACGAGACCCAATATATCCTCTTGAGAGTTGATTGTGTAATCAAGTCTTGAGAGGTGCTGTAACACAGAGCTGATGCTGTAATTCTGGGGCTGTTTCAACAAGTACAGATTGACTCTTTAACACTCTTAAACACATCAACTTTACCTAATAGGTCCTCCTTCCAGCTGACACACTGAGTCAGAGACTCTTTTAAGCATTCAATGACTGACAATAGGATAACTGTTTATGACAGATCCTTTGAAGAGTTTTTCAAGAATTCAACTTGATCTTGAAAAAATCTCACACGCTATTCTTAGTTTCGATTTATTCTACCCATTTTAATCTCCTGGAATGTGACATCTTAATGACTTATATTTAGCTTCACCCCCATTTCAGTCCTCGCTGTTCCATTAATACATCGCTTATGGATATTAAGGACCGAAATAATGTATTATGTCTTTGATACATTATACTAAGAATACTCTCCAATTTCTGTCTCTGGACTGGAGTTCATTAGTTGGTGTTCTGTTTGATAATTCAACTTTTGCTCATTGTTGGACATGAGGACAGTCTGATAATCTCTTAAAGGTGAAGTGTGTAATTATTTTATGTTAAAATACTTTCTTCTTTGCCAGTTTAATGTGCAAGTAATCCATTTGAAGGTTGACTTCCAGAGGAGTGTGAACAATGTGTCTCTGTGGGGCTTCTAAAATATTGTACTGTTTTTATGAGAGGTTCAGTATGTTAACTTCTGATGGCTTCAACAGAAACGTATACCGTGTACCATATACTGTATATACATTCACTGTGCACTTTATGAGGAACACTATGGTCCTAATATAGTGCCCAACATGTTTTTTTTGCTGTTGAAGCCCATCCTCCTCAATGTTTGTGCATTCTGAGATGTTATTCTGCTCACTACAATTGTACAGAGTGGTTACATGAGTTACCATTGCCGTTCTGCCTGCTCGAACCAGTCTGGCCATTATCTGTAAACCTCTCTCATCAACAAGGTGTTTTTCCAAATGCAGAACTGCCGCTCGCTGGATGTTTTTTGTTTTTGGCACCATTCTGAAAAAATTCCAGGAGATCAGCAGTTACAGAAATACTCAAACCAACAATCATGCCACGGTCCAAATCACTGAGATCACATTTTTCCCTATTCTGATAGTTGATGTGAACATTTACTGAAGATCCTGACCTGTATATGCATGATTTTATGCACTGCACTGCTGCCACACGATTAGCTTATTAGATAATCGCATGAATAAGTAGGTGGACGGGTGTTCCTAATAAATTGCTCAGTGAGTGTACATATACCATATACCAGCTCCGAGTTCACAATTGCTCTTTCTTTAAAGATTTACAAGTTATATTTGAAGATCAATTAATCTATGGAGAAAAGTAAATAGATTTTTTCTTCTAGAGCCCAACTGTTGAGCTCTATTGACGAAACGGGTGGAGCGGAAGGGCAGTTGGTGGAGTGGAAGGGCATTTGAGTCTTTGGGAAACCTGTTTGGAAACAATTGTTATTTTTGCAATTCCGTTTATTGCTGCTAGTGGTACAGAAATGGCACGTTTCACCTTTAAGGAAGAGCTTCCATTAAATGTAATGGATAAGAACACCTGCTGCTAAATGTAAATGAGGAAAAGAGAAAGCAATTACTAAACAGGCTTAATGTTAAAGGATTGTTTTATTGTGTTTATCTTCTTATTCAAGTAAAACTATTTGGCAGTGTGAAAACAGTTCCCCAACATCTCCATGCATATGCAGGAGTGGACTGTCTGTGATCTCAGGCAGACTTTAAAGCTGTCAGACGTCTTATCTGCATAGGGACACCCACACACATTCACACGAGCCTGTCGAGTTGAGTGTGGGAAAACAAGAGAGAGTGTGTTTCAGAGTATCTTTTTAAAGGAATAATTCACCTAGAAATGAAAATACTCTCAAAAATGTTTTACACTCATGTTGTTTAAAACCTGTATGAATTTATTTCATCTGTGTAACACACACACACACACGCGCGCGCACACACACACACACACGCACACATGTTGGCGCAGCTATCATTATGACACCCCACACACACACATTTATAGGCAGAATGTTAGTTTCAGTCACATTCACCTTCATTGCAGCCAAAGTGAATGGTGACTGAGCCTGTCATTCTGCCCAAAGTATCCTTTTGTGTTCCATGGAAGAAAGAAAAGAATTCGCATTTCTTTCATGAATTTTTATTTTTGTGTGAACTATCCCTTTAAATCAAACCAAAAAGTATTTAAATGCAGATATTTTTCAAGCTTGCACTGTGAATGAGAATATTTCTGTTTTCTCATCTTGAGGATTATTTTTGTGAGGTTGATTTCATTTTTTCCTAAAAGCAGTCGCCTAATTTATGAAATGCAGTAATTAACAGATTTTTTTTATACACATTTTTAAATACAAACAAAATAGATTGTTTCATATGCCAAAATTGTAGCATTTTGCTCAAGTGTAACAGACTTATGGCACTCGCTCTGCAGTATTTTGTTTATTTGTGTTGTTTATGAATACATCAAGAAGATCTATTTCAGAAAATGGTGTCATGTGCCTCTGAGAATTCCAGACAGCCTGGTTGGGCTTAGATGCCATGCTTATGGGGCATCAGTGAGTGTGTGTGCATCTGTACTGAATCTGTGTGACTTTGTGTGTATGTGGATGACTGGGTGACCGAGTTTGTGTGTGTCTTTGTTTGATGAGGAGTCAGACACTAGCTCCAGGGAAGAGGTAGCCAAGCGTTTTTTCTCTTTGGTTCAATGAGAATATGACCACTGTGTCTCTGTTCCAATTCCTTCATCTCTGTGTGGCTGCAAAAGTGAGAAATTGTCTTGACATTTTTAGAAAAACTCTGATACCCTTGGCCCCTTCGCACTTTGTTTCTTTGGCATGTACTGTGGTGTGGCTGGGCAACATAGCAAAAAATTATATCTAGATATTGTTTAGTCTTTTGACAATATTTGATATACAGTATATCTCAAATGTTTATGTTTTTGCTCTGAAAGGAATAAAAGGGTGAGTATAAACAGCAACCAAAAGCATCTTCTTTGCTATAGTGTTAGATGCTATTTGCACCCCTAATTAAATACTAACATACAGTATTGGGTCCCACAGACACCCAACACCAAACCCTAATCCTAACCTTCCCTTATAAAAATTAACCTTGGTTTTACATTAACCATAGTATCAACATGGTATTTAAAATCATAGTAACATGGTTGCTATATTAACACAATATTACTACAGTAACGCCATGGTTAATTGCATTAAAACTATGGTTTCCACCAAAAAAACATGGTTACTATAATATTACTGTAGTAAAACGATGGTTAATTTGACATAGATCAGACCTTTCTCTCAACTCCCTTACTTTCACTGTGACCAAATCACTGCACAGCAATCAACCTTTATATTCATTTGTATTTATTATTATTATAAGGAATTATTAAAGGAAATAATAAGAGTGGAGACAGGAATGCTACAAAAGAAATGAAACCCAGGTCGTCCGCATGAAAAAAGAACATTCACATCATCGTTACACCCCACATCACTGCAGTGACACAAGGGGTGCAGTTTGTCTTTAATTTTTGTGTTTCCACCAGACCTTTGTAGTGCAAACAGCCACGTAATGTGACAGGTTCTATTTCCACCTAGTACAAATAGTCACTCCATTTTTTTTATAGATGAGCCATCATTTCAACCAACCTAAATGAAACCTAATTTAATCTTCAGTTTCACTTTGCGGCTTTTCTGCGACTTTTGCTGTTATAAATCTGATAATATTTTCTGTCCTCAATACAGCAACATCCCACATAAATGTGTGTCATTCCTCTGTGGGATAATTGCAAACGGATTAAAACTGTGATTCGTGTAAACTGAAGGTTTCATTCCAATATCAAAACACCCACAAACATATTTTGCCTGAAATGTTCACCATAACCTTTTCGTAAAAACAAATACTCTGCTGTTTTCCCCAAATCTGGTTTTGTGCTATAAAAGCTGATTAAATGCATTAGTTGTCATTGATGTTTTTATGATTATTTTTATTCATCTTTGTAAATGTTAATATATCAAAATACTATTGTTCATTGTTTGTTCATGTTCATTCTTAATGCATTAACTAATATTAATGTATAGGCCATAACTTTTAATATAAAAAAATTTGAAATTAAAATTAACCAAGATTAATAAATGCAGCAAAAGTATTGATCATTGTTAGTTCATGTTAACAAATACAACCTTAAAGGTGCACTCAGTACTTTTCGTCAATAAAAAGGTTTAACTCCTAAAGATATGAATTATAATTTTGCAATATATGTATGAAACCCCAGTCATATCAGTAAACATATAAGCTGTTTTATTCTACATGGAGAGGGTCAACACATGGGGGCTGCCATGTTAGAATTACATGACCAGCCGAATACTACTCACTCAATCTCAGTAACCATCCTGTTATTTGACACGTTCACTCATTGACTAAAGGAATCATGTCTGACTGTGAATACTGGAGTTCTACAATAACATCTGAAACTGAAAAATATTGATTTTAAATTATGCTGCATCCAAGCCACTAGGTGTAAGTGTAAGTCCAAGATGAACCAAAGACAAAAGTTACTGAGTGCACCTTTAATGTAAAGTGTTACAGGTTATAAAGTAATTAATTAATACTATTTATAAATTATCTGTTGCAAAGGTGATGTAAAGATGACCTGTTTTATTTACGAAGTCTAACTATAGTTACAGTGTAACAAGTTCCACATATGGCAATATAGCTAAACAAATCTTGTTATTTTTCTACCTTTTGATTATATTCAATATCTCGTTGTTAAAGTATTACCTCTAAAATGGCTAAATATTCAATCAGATCTACCATAATTTTGCCCAAACAGCCATTGTTGCCATGTTGAGGACAATTTTGAGTAATAACGAAAACCAATTCCAGTCAGTGTTTTGTGCAGATATCAAAGAAATAGACAGTTCAAGTTCAAAGATGCTAAATTGCAATTTCTAAGCACTCACATACTTGCGCATAATGAAACCTAGTCTACTGGCACGGTCTTTAGGAAACTTAATGACTAAACAGCCTAAAAAGCCTTAATAGTCATTGCAATACCCATACAGTATATTGGTTTCTTTTATATCTGCACCAAAATAATAATGAATGTATTGTAAGTCTTTGATAAATAACCCAACCCTTGGGGCTCTAGTTGTGCTGTAGGTAAACACTCTTTTATCTGCTATAAAATGCTGTCAGACATCTTTATAAAAGGCTATGGAGCCTTTGGCATTTATGTTGTCTTTTTAAGGTTTCCAGCAGCAGTGGGCATATGGAGGCTGACCGCTGGGGTCAGTGTGTGGGTTTGCTGTGCGGCTCAGCTCTTTTCCATGAGATGATTCAAGCTACTGCTAACATGCCCCTCTATGCTTTCCCTCCCATCGCTTTTGCCTCCAAGAACAAGTTATGAAAGCCTCTCGTTTACCTACCATGAGAACAAAAATAATACCTCCCACACACTGCTGGTTGTGTAACATTTAGCACTATGAGTTTAGGAAATGTTTGAATGCATAGATGGAGAGAACGCTGAAAAATGAGTGGCATTCCGCACATTCCGCACTGTGTGTGTGTGTGTGTGTGTGTGTGTGTGTGTGTGTGTGTGTGTGTGTGTGTGTGTGTGTGTGTGTGTGTGTGTGTGTGTGTGTGTGTGTGAAAGAGGAGTCCAAAGATCTGCTTTGCTGCTTAGAGGAATAGTTCAAACTATTAAAACCCAAAAATTAAAATTCTTTTCTTCTGTGGAAACATGCAGTGGGAGGGGCAGTGGTGGCTCAGCGGTTACGGCTCTGGGTTACTGACCAGAAGGTCAGGGGTTCAAGCCCCGGCACCACCAAAGCACCACTGTTGGGCCTTTGAGCAAACCATATACCCAATCTGCTCCAGGGGTGCCGTATCATGGCTGACCCTGCACTCTGATCCCAGCTTAGATGGGATATGTGAAAAAAATAATTTCACTGTATATATGCAAAAATGTAAGTATAATATGTGGCAATAGATCAATAATTATTATAAAAGTGGTCCATATGACTTGTGCACTGTATTTTTAAAGTATTTTGAAGACTTATGATAGCTTTATGTGAGGAATGGTCTCAAATTTAAGTTGTTATTCACAGAAAAATTTGACATCAGCTCTAGCTCTCTATAGGAGAGTTCTTTTTTGAGCTGATGTTTTTTTTTTTTTATCTTTTTAGTTATCTAAAATGCATATATGTTAATATTAGTTAAAGGAATATTTCAGCCAAAAATAAAAATTCTCATCATTGACTCACCCTCATGCTATCCCAGATGTGACATCCCAGACTTTCTTTCTTCTGCAGAACACAAATGAAGATTTTTCAAAGACTTTATCAGCTCTGTTTGTCCTGACAATGCAAGTGAATGGTGACCAGATCTTTGCAGCTCCAAAAAGCACATAAAGGCAGCATAAAAGTAGTCCATAAGACTCCAGTGTTTAAACCCATATCTTCAGACGTGAGATGATAGGTTTGGGTGAGAAACAGATCAATATTTAAGTCCTTTTTTACTATCAATCTCCACTTTCACTTTCACATTCTTCTTTTGTTTTTGGAGATTCATATTCTTCATGCACATTTTTCCCCCTTTTGCATTCCTCTGAAGCAATAAAATAATTTGGATTCCCTAGCCTTTGTGTGGTGCACATACATCTTATGGGAAATATATTTTACTGGCTGCCACAGTCTGTCACAGTAATGTCAGTATAAAGTACTGGCTGGCATTGTCCCAAAGACCTACTTCATAGTGTAACCTGGTCATAGCTACTGGGCTTTGCCTTCTATATGGTTCAATCTGGACAAGTAGGCTTCCTGACTGTGTCTCACAAATTTAGGCTGTCTCAAGGGAATTACTTCTATGAAAAAAGCAAGAGTGATTCATTCCACACTTACTTTCTCTTTGCAGTGATGGTTGGGCAGACCGCTATGATGTCACAGATGGGTTCCAGAGAGAGGCAGCAGGGGGAATCACAATCAAACTGCAGTCTGCTTATGTCACCTGGTTTGACGATTACTATCTCAACTTGCAGCCGGACACAAACAGCCGGAATCCCTGGTTCCCAGAGTTCTGGCAGCATCGTTTCCAATGCCGGCTGAAGGGGCATCCACAAGAGAGCACCAAATACAACAAGACCTGCACTAGTGAGTTGAACGTTCTGTCAAACCATATCAGAATGACCAGGTTCCTCACTTTTTGTTTGTGCTCTTCGTTTATACCTATGAAAATCCATCCATCATATCCATCCAAGGGCATTAGAACAATTTGAAAGTGGAGTGGATGTCAGAGCTGTGGTAATGCAAGTGGGCAACAATTGTTATTGGTTTTTGTTTTTTTACTATGCCAATTCACAGAGAAGGAGTTGCTCCGACACCAGTACGCTCAGGACACGAAGATGGGCTTTGTGATCAATGCCATCTACTCAATGGCTTACGGTCTGCATGCCATGCAGAAATCTCTGTGTCCCGGATATGCAGGTCTTTGTGAAGCCATGCGACCGATTGATGGAGGTAAACTCTTAGAGTTCCTCATGAGGACCGACTTCACTGGCGTCTCGGGAGAAGTGGTGCTGTTTGATGAGAACGGAGACTCCCCGGGGAGGTACGAATCTTTCCTTTTCTGCACCAAACAAAAGGCAGAATGTGCTTGGATGCTCCCTTCAAACATACTCAGTAGACAGATCTTTCTATGATGCTATTGTGAAGTAATTGTGAACAAAACAACTATTACAGACTGAATGGCTAGCCTATATGGGCAAACCATGCAACCAGTTGTGGAGATTTATTGCAAAGATAATTATGTGTCTTTTATGTTCTAGATATGAAATTATGAACTTTAAACAGATGAGTGAAGAGGACTACAGCTACATTCACGTGGGCAGCTGGGACAACCGTGGGCTGAAAATGGATGATGAGGAAATTTGGGCCAACAGCAGTGCTATCATCAGATCAGTGTGCAGTGATCCCTGTGAGAAAGCTCAGATCAAGGTGAGAAAGGCAGTGAAAAACTCCTTTGGGAGAAAATGAGTGATTTCAGTGCTTGTTTTGTTTTTTGGTTTTGTGCTTTGTCACCCTGGAAAAACCCACACACCCTAGCAACAGCATAGCAACAATAAAACCATTCAGAACACCATAGCAACTCAAAACACCTTAACACCCATAGCAGCACCCTGGCAGTAACCCACACACAGCCACCTAGCAACCACCCAGAGCACCCTAGCAACTCCATAGCCCTCACACCATAGCGTTGTGGTGCAGTTTTGCTCATCTGAGCACTACCCACTTTATATATATATATATATATGTATAAAGCTTGTCAATTATATAACTTGACTTCACCTATTTGTCTGTTTCAGGTGATCCGTAAGGGTGAGGTAAGCTGCTGTTGGACCTGCACTCCATGTAAAGAAAACGAGTTTGTGTTTGATGAATACACCTGTCGTGCATGTGAGCTTGGATTCTGGCCTACCAATGACCTCACAGGTGATTCTACTTTACCTCCACCTTCAAAACAAAATGTTCTTCTTCTAGATACAAAGTCTCTGTGCCTTAGCACACAGTTCTGAACAGAAGATTATCTCTGAAGAACCAGTCATATTGAAAGAAACTACCAAGCTTCTCATCTTGTACAACAGTGGGTGATATAAGTGTCTTGTATCTGGGTCACAGAATAACATGCGAGACCCATTTATCTCTCAGAGCGTCATTGGAGAATCTGGACCATGGCAACTTAATGCCAAAAACAGAGATTTGGACTTGGCGGGGGTCTCCATCAGTATGTTCCAGAATTGCTGTCAAGCTTAAGCCCTAAAGCAGCAGTCTCTCAGCATGAAGTACATTACTGAGAGCTGTGGCCGCTAAGCTGTTCATGCATGACCCTTAATGGCAATCTTTTGACATTTATTAATAGGTTATTTTGTATCACTACATTTTTCTTGATCTTCCGGTTTTGACTAGTTTGTGGGGTTTAGAATGTACTTTTGGCAAATCTAGTTAAAAGGGTCTGATGTCATGAGAAATCAAATTTTACATGATGTTTTGAAATAAAACAGTTCACTGTACTTTGAAAAGACACTTTATTTTGAACTGTGCCAACTAGAATTGACTCATCAGCAATTCTGTTTCTCATTTAATATGCAGTTCCTGTTGCTCAAGCATAGCATTGTTAAGGTCATGGGTTTGTTCCCAGTGAACGCATCAACTGAAAAACGAATAATCTGAATGCAAACTTTAAGTGTCTTCCAAATGATTAAATGTAAAAAAAAATAAAAAATAAGCATAAAAAGTCAGTAGAGGATGTTTACAAAGAAGTCTTAAAGGCACAGTAGCAAAAAAAAAAAATAAGGGAAAAGGGATATTTCACCTATAAATTAAAAGTCTCTCATACTTTACTCACCCTCATGCCACATGTATGACTTTCTTTCTTCTGCAGAACACAAATTAAGATGTTTGAAGAACATTTTAGCTCTGTAGGTCCTCACAATGCAAGTGAATGGGTGACTGGAGTCTTATAGATTACTTTTATGCTGACTTATGTGATTTTTGGAGCTTCAAATTTTTGGCACCCATTCACTTGCATTGTATGGACTAAAAGAGCTTAGATATTCTTCTAAAAATCATAATTTGTGTTCTGCTGAAGAAAGAAAGTTATAAACATCTGGGATGGCATAAGGGTGAGTAAATGATTTTTGGGTGAACTATCCCTTTAATGGTAAATGCCAAAAAGTGGGTGGATAACAGTCATGAAAAAACTAATTTATGACTGTTTTGGTTGGGGGGAAAAACCTTGACTAATATAGTAAGTGGACCAAAGGAAAAATAGATAAATGATAAAGAAATTATTTTTGAATCTACACATTTAGAAGAAGTCAGTTTGATTTTGCCAAGTAGGATGTGTTTCTAAATCACCATATCTTGTTAAATTCTTGTAAAAAATGTTAACCCTTAAACTAACACTATAATATTATTGGTTTATGTTATTCCAGCACCAAAAAGGATGTTAATACAAGAACATGTGATACTTGGCAAAATCACGGTCACCCTTTAAGTACACAGAAGGAACCATTTTGTATGCTAATAACATTGATAATCATTATAATCTCTGGCCATAACGTTCTTAATTTGCTTTTGTTGTTGCTGGTTTTTCAGTAGGGTTGTCAAGAACTGTATGTGACTTGTAAAAAAAGCATGGCAAACCTCCACAGACCAATCAGATGAACCTCATTAAAGGCTATCCAAAGCAAAACTTAGTTTTATCCCCTGCATACTTTCTTCTGATGCAAATCACACATGCTAAAATATCAGTGCTTGTTGATGCCAGCCTCTGATGCATAATGTATGGTGCTTGGTTGAACTGATGGTTTTGTTTGTT
Source organism: Xyrauchen texanus (assembly GCF_025860055.1). NCBI lineage: Eukaryota > Metazoa > Chordata > Actinopteri > Cypriniformes > Catostomidae > Xyrauchen > Xyrauchen texanus. The sequence continues at coordinate 16,575,669 of NC_068319.1, read as the reverse complement.
TCTTTCACCTTTTTTTTTTTATAAAGTTGCTCTAAAATTCTGCCGCAAGTTTCACTGTGAAATCTACATAATGATGGATGTTCTCTGTACAATTTTTAATGTCACACGTCAGTGGATCTGAGTAATTATAGACACAGGCATTATACTGACTTGGTTAAGTATGATAAATATTGTTTGCACTGCTTATTGATCTTCCAGTGGTGTGATTGCAAACCCTGAGGTGAAATTTTTTTATTTGAAGTTCCAGGGCAATGTGCAGGCCTAATTACATTAAAGTCTTTTCAAATTCATGTTCCTCAGGGTGTGAGCCAATCCCGGTGCAGTACCTTCTGTGGGGAGATCCTGAGCCTATTGCAGCTGTGGTCTTCGCCTGCCTCGGCCTGCTTGCCACCATCTTCGTCACCTTAGTCTTTGTTAGGTTCCACGATACGCCAGTGGTGAAGTCCTCCAGCAGGGAGCTGTGCTTCATCATTCTGGCTGGTATCTGTTTAGGGTACCTGTGTACATTCTGCCTGATCGCCAAGCCACACTTGGCCTATTGCTACTTGCAGAGGCTGGGTATCGGGCTATCACCCGCCATGAGCTACTCCGCCCTGGTCACCAAGACCAACCGCATCGCTCGCATCCTTGCAGGCAGTAAGAAGAAGATATGCACCAAGAAGCCTCGTTTCATGAGTGCCTGCGCCCAGCTGGTCATTGCCTTCATCCTCATCTTGATTCAGCTGGGCATCATTGTGGCACTTTTCATAATGGAACCCCCGCAGGTGATCTACGACTACCCGTCTATACGCGAGGTGCACCTCATTTGCAATACCACCACACTTGGAGTGGTGGCGCCATTGGGATACAACGGGTTGCTCATCCTCAGCTGCACCTTCTACGCTTTTAAGACCCGAAACGTCCCTGCCAATTTCAACGAGGCCAAATACATTGCGTTTACCATGTACACCACTTGCATTATCTGGCTTGCATTTGTGCCAATTTATTTCGGTTCCAACTACAAGATAATCACCATGTGTTTCTCGGTGAGCCTCAGTGCTACCACTGCGCTATGCTGCATGTTTGTGCCCAAAGTCTACATCATGTTAGCCAAACCAGAGAGGAACGTGCGTAGTGCGTTTACCACGTCGACTGTTGTGAGAATGCACGTGGGTGATGGAAAAGCTGCTTCTGCTGCTAGCCGGTCCAGTAGCATGGCTAACCTATTCAGACGCAAAGGATCTGGTACAGACAATGTAAGGTCAGTATCCACAGCACATGATAGACCATTTAGACCCCATTTCCACCAGGTATTACGATGCGTCTCGGGTGATCCGATCACATGTGGTCAGGTGAGACACATCGCTGTTTACACCTGGTCACTTAAATGCGTCTCCTGTGACCACTTGTGTTCAGATTTGGAGGGGAGGGTCTCTGTTTCATGAGGACATACATCAATCACTATGTCAGTGTGTTACTGCATGATATTAAAGCACAACAAATAAAAAAAGACAAAGAAAACAAAAAAAACAACAAAAAAAATGGTGCGCTGTTGATCAAATTTAATCTAAGCACAAACGCGACATGTTCAGCAGTTGCTGAATTAAAGGAGTTACCTGTATTTAAGGAGCTTCAGGTGTTCGTGCTTGTCATCTGTGTTGATGTCGGACACACTAAAGTAGATCTGTGAAGCTCTCATGATTGTATGTATCTATGTTTTAAAACATTCTGATCGGACAGATATTTCCTTTTAAATCCGCTCGTAACCTTCAAAGTTTAAGATCTTGTTTTAGCGCATAGGTTGATTGACAGGTGAGGGGTGGCGCTTCACTGCTGTCGGGATGCATACAGGACAGATTAGCGTTTTCACCTTAAATGTGATCTGGTCACATGCGTTTTAGACCACATTCTTATATGATTTTTTTGTGATCCAATCACAAAACGTTTTAGACCCCATTTAAACCTGTATATAAAAAGCGTCTTAATACCAGGTGGTAACGGGTTCTTAAAGTTTTACATACAAACTACTATTTGGACATTTAAAAAGTATGAATGACATTGCATTTAAGGAATATTTCACTCAAAAATTATGATTTTCTACTCATTTACCCGTATGCCCTCTCAAGGTCATATGACTTTCTTCTGCGGAACACAAAGATATTTTGATGAAGATTCGATATGAATATATCCATACTATGTGAGTCAATGGGGTCCAACATCTCCAAGAAGGACATAAAGGCAGCATTAAGATAATCCACACAACTCAAGTGGTTTAATCCATGTGTTCTGAAGAGATACAGTCAGTTTTGGGGGAGAACATACCAAAATGTAAATGTGTAAATATGTTGTAATTGTAATATCAAACCAAGTGACATTTATTTGAAAGACACATAGCACAAGCACAATTTTCAAGCAAGAAATGTAAGGTTTTATTGATTTAAATAATAAATCAATAGATAAGTATTTGGACACTGGTTGCCAAACATTAGTTGAATATGTCCATAGTTAACGTGATTAACTATGCCTATGATTATACTCTGCTAGGACACGTGTGAATTGTGTGAAAAATTACTTTGGGTCAAGTTGATATTGCAAAAATGGCTTATAAAGATGAAGTTAATTCTGAGACTGGTGGTAACTGTAGAATTGAGATACAGTACATTGTTTAGTTTAGTTTAGTTATGTTAAATAGTATTAAGATTGACAAAAAATTTTATTAAATTTTTTTATTACTTTATCTTTTATGTTTCTTTAAAACGGTTCAGTTTAATTGGATTTACGCTGAATGAATTTAGGGATAATTAGGCATGAAATGCCAATTATTTTTATGTCAGTTCTCAAAATCCTAATTTTGCCTTTTTATAATATGACATTCCGTCACTGCTCTCAATTGCAGAAAAATCTACTGCTGACAAAATAAATAAATAAAACTCACATTAAATCTGTTTATCTCTCAGTAATGCCTGCCAAATGTTTGCTTTTAAGGATGAGAATGAGTGTAGACTGAAAATGAATCAACTCCCAAACTGAGCATATTTTAGAGCACACACAAAAAAGAGGGAAAAAAAAGCTAATATTCCCTTCGAAAGAGAAAAAAGCCTCAAAGAGCCCCAACCAATTACTCTGTCTGCCTGTGAATCATTCCTTGATCAAGTCTGAGGTTTCATGCATTTGGGTCGATGGGCCCCAAGGGGCATTGAGAGCACTGAAGTTAGAGATTTCCTTTTGGACATAGAGAAGTGGCAGTAGTAATTGCTGTTGTAATGGCTGGGCAGAGATGGGTAATGGCAGAGTCAGATCCCTTTTGCCTTCTAGCTGTTATGTCACAGACTGGCATATGTTTGGCTCCAGCCATGATCTAATATGTGCCTCTTTCCACAGTTCAAATGGCAAAACGGTGACCTGGGCACAGAACGATAAAGGTTACAGGCCAAACCTTTGGAAGCGGATCTCCATTCACCTTAAGAAGAAGGAGGAGTCCAACCAGACGGCCATCATTAAGCCTTTCTCAAAGGGCTGTGACCGCCTGCCAGACACTGGGGTGAAGGTAGCATACGAAGGGCCTCAGAAAAACCAGCGCTACCCTGTAACCTACCGCCCTCGAACCCCTTCTCCACTCCCGACTGTGTGCCAGCGGGCGTCTATGAAAAGGTGCGAAGTGGAAGGCCGTGATGAAGAACATGTGCCGGTAGTGCCCCTGCCTTCATATCTTACAGAGCGCTTGCATCATGGCGCCCCCCCCCAGACCTCCATCATGGATCAGATCAGCTGTGTGGTCAGCCATTTCACAGCCAACATCAGCGAGCTCAACCATATGATGCTGCCCGGTTCCCCACCAGGGACAGCTTTAATTGTCGCCCCCCCAGTCCCAAGACCCTGCTCCCCGTCTTTCCGCAGGCACCCACAAGAAAGGCAGCACCCTTCCACCGTCACCACCTATGCTGATGTGGTGGCTGCAGCAAACAACAACCCTCGCTCTGCGGTTGGCATCACCGGGGGTATTATGGCTGGTGGGAGTAGCAGAGCTTCACCAGCCAGTCTTTTTGAGTGCACCTACGACTCTTCATGTGCTGTCAGGACCACTGATTTGGAGGACTTGGGCACCTTGACTCCCCCTTCCCCATTCAGAGACTCCTCCGTGGATTCAGTTAGCGAATCGCCCACATCGCCAGCCTCGGAGCTGCCGTTGTGCGAGCCCTGCTCCCCAATATACGACCAGCTGATGCTTAGGCACTACAGCCAGAGCTCTTCTTCACTCTGAGAGACTGTCCAGAGGACAGAAAGGGCGAAGGCATGTAATGAGGGTTTGCATCTGCATAGACTGCAAAACTGAACTGTAAGTGTCATGGAATGTAAACTATTCATATACAAGCACTTACAGAGGACGTTTTATGGTGCTCGGAACCCAGCCCATGTTCAAAATACGGATAGTTTGAGATCTGCATAAGTGAAGCCACTTCGCAAAATGGCTTTTCAGCTAATTATGGATGTACTTGATATGCTCTTGTGTATGAGAGCACTCTGAGAATGTTCAGAACTTGAAGTTTATAGTCATACTTGAGAAGGTGTAACTGATGTGGAAGATGACATGTGTTTGGCTTTCAGCCAGTAATAACATTCCAATGACGTCAAACCACACTGGTGTGTAAAATAACAATATTCTGAAATTTTACGATTTTTTTTTGCCCTTTTGCCTGTCTGCAAGATGTCCCATGGTTAAACATCTTGCACAGTTCTTCACATACAAGGAAAGTGTAAAAGTCTGAACGTACTGTATAGGACCAAACTGAGAGCTTTTGAAGGAATATTCCGGCTTCAATACAAGTTAAGCTCGATCGACAGAATTTGTAGTATAATGTTGATTACCACAAAAAACTATTTCGACATGACCCTCCTTTTGTATAAAAAAGCAAACATGTTAATGTTAGTGAATGGGGACAGTTTCTGGAGGGTTTTAAGGCAGAAATATGAAGCATATACTTTTTTAGAAGCACACATTAATTCTTCTGTAAAAACATGTGTATTATTTGAGCTATAAAGTTGTTTAAATCATATATTGTTTTTGGTTGTTTTAGGGTTTATGGCTAATCATGGCAAGAAAATTGTAAAATTGGATATTATTTTACACTGAAATGGTTAGTAAGCGATTTAATCACACTAAAATCATGTTAACACATATAATGTTTACATATTGTGGTATACTTTTGAAAAAGTGAATATTTGAGTGTTTACTGATTGGCCCCATTCACTTACATTGTAAGTAACTCACTGTAACCCAGATTCTTTCTTTTTTTAAGTTGACAATATTTTTTATCGTAATCAAAATTATGCCACCAATGCTGTCATTTGAGCTTATCTTGTATTGAACCCAGAATATTCCTTTAAGTGCAAAACGTTTGTTTACATTTTGGTCATTTTCTTTATTATCCTAGATTAGAGGTTGCATGTAGTGCCACTTTCATAACTCATAAAGATATATATTATTATATTTTTCATAATGATAATTATATTACAAGGATTAAGAGCTAATTTATTTAATTAACAAAGAAATTTCCCACACTTTAGTGTAGACAGTGTGTCTTAAATGACTTCTGGCCTGTTGGGTAGACAATGTCTAATCTGAAATCCAAGGTCAGGTCAGTGTATTTATATGAACACTTCCAAACATTACTTGAAGTATTTATTGAAGAATCACTCTAATTTAAAACACGAAGAGGAAATCAAACAAACAGTAATAGCTTTTTACAGCCTAGAGTGTACGAGAATTCACAAAAACGTTTACAAGTGATGAGTACTTAAAGCAATATAAATGAATGCACGGCATATAAGGTATAAATACAATTATTATTTCCTTTGCATATAATTTTAAACAACACTGTTTTTAATCCCCTCAAGCTTGTGTTCCAAAAACATACACTTCGTGGGCTAAAACACATGAGCCAAAAATGAAATAATACCCATTGTCATTACACTGTGGATGTGGTTCTTATAAATGGGGCATTACAGTCTCTGTTGATAAAACGTATATGTATAAAACCTATAACCACATGAACTTCTCCCATTAAATATACATTTTTTATTACCTTCTTATCTAAGTTTAAGTGCTCGGATTTTCCTGTAGTAGGAGTGCACATTGTATCTATCAACAAACGTTTATTCTTTTAATCAATGTGCAATATTCTTATTGATTAGATGTTATGTAACAAGGTCACATGTTTGCATGCAGAACAGTGCCATTAGCTAAAATAAGTGCTTATCGTTCTTTTAAGAACTTTTGTACATTTTCTAAAAGTCTTTTTGCATTTCTCGCTCTTTGCCTTTTTTGACGAGTCGGTCGTAGAATTTAGATTTCGGGCCGTGCGTGTGATGTATTTTTCTACTAATTGTTTGTGCTGATTCAATATAATGGTGGATTAAGTTTTGTGACAGTGGAGAGAATGTAACTTGCAATATTTCAGTTAAAGGTTTAAATTATAGTGTGGACAAGTCTTTTGTTACTAAGTTCAGGTTTTAATTAATGGTGTGGAAGTAGTTTTTATTTCTCTTCAAAGCGTGTAAAAAATATTTGTTTCACTTGATTGGTATTAAAGGGAACTCAATAACAATGTTTCTTTTTCTTTTTATTTGTAGTTTAATCATTTAAAATTATTCAGTGGGAATATGTGGAAATGTTGTGTGCACTAAGGCTGGAGTTTGCATGGTTGTGTTATTTTCACCATTTTCGTGATTAAGTGAAGAATGCAGTTCCAACCCCCTCCTTGCTGTCCTTAATTATCCATCTATTTGTATATATGTACATGAAAGGCAGACAGACAGACAGATAGATAGGCGGACAGACAGATAGCTAGACAGACAGATAGACCGATAGATAGACAGATAGTTAGATAGATAGACAGACAGACAGCTAGACCGATAGATAGACAGACAGACAGACAGACAGACAGACAGACAGACAGACAGACAGACAGATAGATAGATAGATAGATAGATAATAGTGTACACACAAGCAAATGAGTAAACAGTGTAAGAGCTTGTCTGACAGCTGGTCACAAGTTTCCTCACGCCCTGGGCGGTGCCAGTTTAGTTCAATGACAGACGACAATGGCAATGGCATGTTAAACTTGGGGCAACACACATGTCCTCAACGATGCATTGCAATCAAAAAGAGCATTTGTTTAAAATCCTTGTCATCGGTGATTTGGGAGTAGGGAAAACCAGCATCATCAAGCGTTATGTTCATCAGACGTACTCCACTAATTACAGAGCGACCATTGGTGTGGATTTCGCGCTCAAAGTTCTCAACTGGGACTCAGAGACGATCCGGCTGCAGCTGTGGGACATCGCAGGTAAGCGACAGCTCTTCAATGGGTGTGAAAATAAAATCTAGTGCCATCTGTGTCAGTACTTATTCAAATATTATGAAATGCAAGAGCTGATCCACACCTGTATTTCTGTGTGCCTCTTATCACGTGACTCACGGTAATAATGGCGCTTTTGTTCGATTAATTTTTGTGTAACACAATGTTACAATATATATATATTGCATAGTTTTTGCTTAAATATTCTTACTAAACTATTACTGTAGTTATATTTGTTACAGTTAAACTGTGGTAACTTGGCCTCAACGGCGGTAACAGCAATGCGATAAAGAATTTAAAATAAATAAATACATAAGCAGTTCTATGTATCTGAATAAACAACTCGTCTGCCAAGTAGGGCCTAAATGAAGCAATTTATTTCATTTTTCTTTCTGTAGGTTGTTTGTCATTTTACAACGTACGCGCCTCATCCAATCAGAATTCAGGGTTGGAACTATTCGTTTTATCTATAACATTTCACAGCGCAGCTCAGGTTCGATTATTGAATTAGTCTCGTATGGAATCTTGTACGGCAACAGAAATGTTTTTTCTTATTCAGAAGCATCTGCTCAGAGGCGGACACTTTCTTCATCTAACTATTTTAAACAACATTTTATGATCTTGTATAGCTATCTATACTGTACACATATATAATCAGCTGTGTCTCTACATAAGGGGCAAGTGGGGCTAAGCCCCGCCAGAGGTTGCGCTGATGTGCAAATTGCATGGCATTATCAATAAAAAAACCCACCTCCTACAGGTAGTCTCGGGCTCGGTACCACAGTGCACATCCCAGTCCACATGAAAGCTTTCACATTACCAATTTTTCATGCGAACCGTGCTCTGTTTCATACTAAACTGCCAGTATGAAAACACCCTTAATTAACAGAGATCTGGAGAACGTCATGTGCATGTGCAACGAGCATTCAATGATGGCCTGAGGAGCTTGTTTGCCCTTACGCTTGAGCCAATCAAAAGCTTTGATCATATTTAGGTCAAGCTGTTGACATGAACATCTGAAGTTAATGGGTGTAGAGTAGATCTGCATAGTGAACTTCATTAGTAAGTTTTAAAAGCTCATTTGTTTTCTAATGTGCTGCTGGTTGGATTTCTATAAGTGCACATTTCATCATTTCAATTAATTGTATGCCATCGTGTTGTGTTGTTGGTGCGTTGGTTTGTATTATATGTCTATGACTGCTTAATATTGGGAGTCTGTTGTTTTGATTAGTTTTGTTATGCTGTTCATTCGAGTTAGTGAGATAATATGCACACCCTTTGACGATTAGCCTATTTGTGGTTTACTTTCATGGTCACTTGAGCTTTTTGACGTGGATGTGCATGTCTTGATTTTGTGCTGAGATTAAATCACAAGGGGTGTTTGTGTGGCATCATGTTTAGAGGTTGTGCTTGAAAAAAGTATTTTTATTCGTCTCTCTCTGTAAAATTTCTGTCATTATCTGTTTGTATTAGTCAAATTTGTTTTCATTGTATAAGTACTAGGGCATTAAGGGGAGTAACATTTATTATAATGGCACATAAATGACAGTAGATAGGCTTTTATGATAGATCTGATGTTTTTGACTCCCCTTGTTTGAATCTGGTGAAACCAATGAGTTCTAATGTGAAACTTCTACCTGTCAACCGCTGTGCAAAAATGAGGTTTTTAATCTTTGCCGGTTAAAGCGCATACACACATGCACAAGTTCATAGAACTTCACAGTCCCTGATGTGAACATAAAGTGCAACATGAGAAGCACATCTGTGAAGCTCAGTTTACACAGTTACTCCATTAAAATAACGGACAATCGGCTCTAAACATGATGTTTGCGCTTGTATTAAATGCATGCATAATTGGCTGAAATTGATGCTTCTTTGTGTTTTCTTTTTGTTATTATGCAGTTTGCACTTTATTATCATAAATTAACACACTGAAGTAATGATTATGCAGTCATGAAACCAGAAACCCTCTACTCAAAATCCAAACACAAATGAGACACACAATACCTGGTGTACATGATGATGGTGCCAGTTAATCCATTTAATAATATCTAATACACATATTAATTACAGGGAATAAACAGGGCACATGCAGAGTGGGAATGTGAGGGACAAAGAGTGGTCAAAAATGATGCACTAGGTTAAAATATTTTTCTTGTTTCTATTTTATTAGTCAAAATGAATTATTGGAATATAAATTTGGAAATATTGTTTCAAAGATCAGTCAAATTATTGATTGTTAAGTGATTGTTTGTGCCCCACACTAAATAATGACCTTGAGACGCCACTGTAGATAACATATTATTATTATACTTATTTAACTAAGTGTTTTTAACCTCATATTAACTAAGAAAATTGTTTATTTGCACTTTTAGAATTAATTTTTTATAAAAAAGTTAATTAAGGTCTTTAAAAACGTTGTCACTATACACACTTTCCCTACTTTCATGCACATTTTCATGACGTTTATCATCCGTCTCACGTGCAAGGGACACAAAGCTTCTTATTTTCTGCATGCGCGCATGGAAAGGTCTCATGTGAGAGATTGAGATGAAGCACAGATATTGTGGGGAAATCTCTGTGAACAAACCACTGTTAAATAAGGTTACTTTCAAACTTCTCAGCTGCCCAAAACAACAAAAACTCTTTGAGAAAATGTCTACAGCTTAGGTTGAGTAACCAAGTAATTTTCAAGCATTTTGTGAGATTGACCTATCTAAAAGGTAGGCCTATAACAGTTTTTGCCCCCCAAAAAACAAAACATTGTTTGTGAAGTAACTTGGGTTACCCTTCAAACAGAGTAAGACGCTTTTAGATTGTCATTTTATTGATTGATTGAGTGAAGACCATGGAGGCTAGATACCAAATTATCAGTTTTATTTTAGTAACAATACCGAATGTAAGCCGTATCCACCCCAGAAGGAGGCCAATTAGTATGCAGCCGTCATTGAGAATCCCCAGACATCAGCCAGAAAACAGCCAAACAATTTGGCGCAGCCGCACCAAAACTCGTACACAACTTATTCTATATCTCCAGAAACAAAAGCAAGCAAAAAAAAGCAGTAAAATATACAAATGAAAAATATGTAATGGATATATTAATATTACAAAAGGAAGCAATAAACATAAAAAATTATGAACAATTTAAAAAAGCTGCAAAAGACAATACAAATGAGCAATAAATGTAAAACTAAATAGTGTAAAATAATTATAAATTAAAATCATTTGGGGAAAAAAAGATATGTGAAAAGGAACTGTTAAAACAAAAGCAACCTAACAAGTCCATGAGCTATATTAACTATTTTGAATATTCAGTTTTAACTCATTTATTTAAATAGTAATCCTGAATCCCACTTATATTCCAAACTGACTGATGCATTTCACCCAATAATTAAAATTCTGTTGTCATTTACTCTCCCTCATTTTGCTCCTCACCCAGACTTTCTTTCATTTCTGGGACACAAGAAGAGGAATTTTAAAGAATATTGACTGTGAATGGGAACTAAAATTGTCCATAAAATTCTGCTGAAAATCTTCTTTTGTGTCCCATGGAAGACACACGGTTTGGAACACAGTGAGGGTGGGTACATGTCATATTTGGGTGAACTACCTCTTTAAAGGGTTTGTTCTTCATCATTACAACAACAACACTGACCTCATTGGGGATCACCTGTAGTTATGTTCAACTCTACTCCAGACATGACTTAGCATAGTTTTAAACCAGTCATAAACTCCTCATGGTCTTTACATTGCTATTCAGGAAGTCATATGACATACAGTTTAATGAACTGAAACATTCCGTCCATCTTCCCATGTTAGTGTACTAATAATGCATCACATATTGAGGTCATGTTGATATGGTTAGTTGCATTTAAGCAGCTAGCAATATATTTCCCCTGCTGTCTGTGACCCTATGAGAATATTTAGGGTCATAACTTTTTTTGGGTCGAAACCACTGCATTATAATTCATGTTTTTAAAACATAATAATACTTAAAATTGTCTTTGCAATCATACAATTGTAATTATATGTAATGTTGTACTTTATAACACCATGTAATATCTCAAAAGCATATACAGTATGCATTTAGAAGACCAACACACTGTCTCTTGTTTTGTGATCCATCAAGTGTGAAGGAGACTGCTGTCAGCCCCACCGAGATCAACATTCACCTCATGATTCTAATTTTGAACAAATAACAGAACAAACTGGTGGGAGAAACAGCTGTCCTAGGGAAAGTTGTGCAGTGCTGTCAGCCCAGAAGAGTGGCTACATTCAGAGTCAGACAGAACAGCAGACAGATGGAATGTGCCATTAGCACAAGAAATCTTCTGCAGTAACAAGCATATTCCATTGACTAAGAACCACAGGAAAGTTTGACATGGATACTGCTCAGAATGCACAGTGTAGAAAAGTGACAACACAGCGCATTTTAAAAAGTTTGAGTTGAGAATCATTTGTTCTCATGGAGGAAATAAAATTATAGTAATGTGATCATTAGTTAATTATGGCACAGGATATTTCTAAGAAATTGAGAATATCTTTGTATTCAAGCAAGCACAAGTTGCTTAAAAGGATGGTTCACCCAAAAATGACATTTCTGTCCTTCACTCACGGGAGGGGGGGCAAGTCCAAATGAATTTTTGTGGTAATCAACATTATGCCACAAATACTGTCAATTTGGATCAACTTGTATTGAACGCAGAATATTCCTTTAAAAGCTTCAAAAGCTGTTAAATGGGTTTTAATTAGGTCAGAGGGAAACTTTAACAGTCTATGAAGGAAAAAAAGAAATATATGTCTAAATTACTATTATTATTTTTACACATACATGATTGCAGTCTCTGCAACCCCAAAGATAAAAACAGTAACATCAATCTCAGAACATGAGGGTTAAAAAAAGATCTAATTTTCCTAATCATTGTAGACCTCACTATGTCTGAGGACCTTTTGTATACAAGTGCCAGTAATCTGTTTTAAATATTGTTTTACCTCTACAGACTATTTTTCTCTCTCTCTCTCTCTCTATCTGAATTGGAAGGTCAAGAGCGCTTCGGGAACATGATGCGAGTTTATTACAGAGAGGCCATGGGGGCGTTTATTGTTTACGATGTTACCAGGCCCACAACATTCGAGGCAGTCTCCAAATGGAAGGAGGATCTGGACTCAAAATTAATACTTTCAAATGGCCAGAGTATTGCCACAGTGCTCCTAGCCAATAAGTGTGACCAAAACAGAGACTTTCTGACAAACAGTGGCCTTAAGATGGACCAGTATTGCAAGGAGAATGGATTTGTGGGCTGGTTTGAGACATCTGCAAAGGTAAGATATTACATTTTAACATTATTTAACATTAGTTTTCATTTGAACACGCATGCATTTCTCTACATTTTAGCCTTTTGCAAGCACGCTCCCAAGTGGATACATTTGAAAACACCATCTTTGCGTTGTAGTGTGGACAGGAAAAATTGGGATATTTGAAAACAATGAATTATTTGCTGTCATGTGATGCAGCTATGTGATCCATTCAACCCAAAACATTCAAGAAGGCCCATGTTGTAGCGGTGTTGTTGTGCTTGTTATACACATTGAAAGTGTTGTTAAAGAAAAATGTTACCTTGTACAATCTTCACATTGCATTCCTTCAAAGGCGACAGGATGTTTACTTGAAATTGCTGTCCGGGGAAGGAACTTAAGGACAATTGCATTTCAGACCATACATGGAAATGACATAGGGCAAGCTTCTTATGTGTCGCATGCAGAGTAAGGGTATTTACATGTTTTCAGACATTTCAGTGTGGATGAGCAACTTTTGGAAAATGTTTGAAGATGGCTATGTGGACAGAGAGCGTTTTTCGAAAACTAAAACACAGTTTTCAATTTTATCCGGATTAATGTGGCCTAAGACATAGAAATATTTGTGTCCAAAATTACCTCTGATTCAACACTAGGGATGCTCCGGATTTTTACAGCCGATGCCGATACCTATCCCTGATCTTCTTGTCACCTTATCGTCCGATACCGATCCCGATCGTTTCACTTTTATCAGGATCTCTGTCATAACTGGCTATATGCCAGCTTTCTGCTCACTGTCACTATTAATTTAACTTTCCTCTTCCCACCAATATCACTTTGCCTAGTTTTTGCTGGCAAAACATGTTCAATTGTACAGAGTTGTTAACTGAGTTTCTGTAGCCTTTCTGTCAGCTCTAACCAGTCAGGACATTCTCTGTTTTGTTTTTTTGTCCCCAATTTGGAATGCTCAACTCCCAGTGTGCTCTAAGTCCTAATGGTGGCATAGTGACTCAATCCATGTGGCGGAGGACGAATCTAAGTTCCATCCACATCTGAGACCATCAATCTGCGCATCATATCACTTGAACCATGGAAATGCTGATGGCCTTGTTGATGAGAGAGGTCAACAGAGAATATCCAGGGAGGCCTGGGTAGCTCAGCGAGTATTGATGCTGACTACCACCTCTGGAGTCGTGAGTTCGAATCCAGGTCATGCTGAGTGACTCCAGCCAGGTCTCATATGCAACCAAATTGGCCTAGTTGCTTGGGAGGGTAGAGTCACATTGGGTAACCTCCTCGTGGTCTCTATAATGTGTGGTTCTCGTTCTCGGTGGGGTGCATGCCAGGTAACCTCCTAAAATTGATTTTTCCTCCACTAATTGTTAGGTTTAGACTTAGGGTTTGGGTTAGGGAGGAGAGTTAATACTTTTGACACCACTCTCTGGATATTTCAACCAGAAACGGATCAACAACACTTCCAGCTTTGGCCACTGGGGGCAGTGATTTGATTTTTGGTAAGAACAGACCAATTTCAGGAGCAGAACTTTCAAACTCCTGTTGTCGTATTCACAATGAGATCAATCTGGTTTACCAAACAATTTTATGGGGAAAAAGATTCATGCATGTTCTCTCTCTTTATGTCTCCTCAAATTTTAGGAAAACATCAACATTAACGAAGCATCCAACTTCTTGGTGAAACACATAATCGCCAGTGAGCATGATATCCTCAAATCTGTGGTTCCAGACACCATCTCTCCTCAGCTCAACTCTACCAAATTAATGACCTGTTCTGCCTGTTTCAAACCCTGAAAAAAATGGCCACAGCCTATGGAAGCACAAAGGGGTGTTCCCTGGGGCTGAAGAGGATAACATCACAATCCCTCTGATCCCAGCTAGCATTATGTTCATTCATCGAAAAGCCGAAACCAATAGAGAAATATGACCGTCCGTTAGTAACAGCTTGTACAGCATTAAACTACTGACATCTTAAGCTTGCACACAGAGTAAATGTATTTGTGTATGAAACTGCACTTTTTTTGTCTTTTTGTGTTATTTATGGCTAACAACAATCTGGGTAGTTCTGCTTGTAGTATTTCTGTTAGACAGACGGATGGATGATGATAGTTTCAGAGAATCTAAGGGAGTATTTCATCAGTATGTACACCATCAATCTAGTTGTTTGAATGACCTAAATGTCAACTAAAAAATAACATCATGCTTTCTTAAAAATATATTTGAATTATGAGGGGTGTTAATATGCAGACATGCTAAATGTCCCCTCTCCTTGCACATCTCAAGCTTTATCTACCTCCATATTTCCATTTCATCCCCCTTTTTCACTCCACTTTTACTCTCAGAATCTCACAGTTTTACACTTTACAGTGATTCAGTGTATGACTCATTGACATTATATAAATATCTCATGATTCCCTACATTGCCATGTGCTTTATGCAAAAGCTTTAATGTGTGATGATGTGTGTATTGATCTGATGCCTGTTCATATCCATCCATACCTGCTGCAAGCACAGAGCTTTTATTCCTTGATTTTATTGTGTATGTGGGAGGTGTTGTAGAATTGTGTAGTTGTGTTTTCGTGAGCTGTTTTTTGTTTAGTCATTGTGTTTTACAAAAAAAACCCTGACATATGAAAACCTTTTTTGATTTGCAAGGTTTTACATTAAATTGGATGTGATAAATGCTCACTGTTGTGACTGAGAGATATGCTCTTTTATTGTCAAGTATTTGTATATGAAAAACACATAGTATGAAGTCTACATTTTGTGTTGCTGTTGAGTTTAAAATAATATTACTGAATGAAACAAAAACCTTTGTTGACTGGCAGTAAATTCCAACTGGAATAGCATTATGAACACAAGTGTTATCATCAGGAGTTATGCTTTAATGCTTGTATAACAACATAAACGTGATCTCTCATGTGGAATAACTAGGGCTATGGGAACGCTGGACAAATTACAGGCTTGTAGTCCTTATTTTCACACCTATATTCAACTCTAGTGTTATTACCATGACAAATGCATGGTGCTTTTCTTTTTAGATTCTAGCAATTGCAAGGTATACTTTTTTGTTTTCATTTTAATTTTAACTATGTATTTACATATATTATTATGTGAAGAGGCACATAATCCCAGGTCCCTGGAAGGTCATCTGAAATAAGTCAATACAAAAATTCACAAAATTCTGAGAATTCAAATTTAAAAATGTGCAACAGTCAAATGTACCAGACTGTTGCATCATAATGAGGAATTTAGAGACTTTTCTAAATTCTAGAGGGTAAAGTACATTTGTATATCCTCCTGAGACCGTGTGATTGCTGTGCGCATTTTCCATTTCCCTTTATGATTTGTAACTATAGTAGCACCAAATAAACATGCAAAAATTATGCAAATCATTTTCCTAAAAATGTATGTCCTCATATGTGGACAGAAGGAATAAGTTTTAAATAATTCCAAGCTATAGAAAGTCAGATTTTTTTCATCAAGTTTTCATTATGTTTCCAGGAGTGTTGGTTTTTCATGTTTTAAGACATTACTGACATTACAGCTGATTTTCTGCAAAGCTGATTTGGTATGTGTATGTGTATTGACAAAAGCACAAATCAAAAAAACAAATATATATCTATCTATCTCTCTCTCTCTCTCTCTCTCTCTCTCTCTATATATATATATATATAAAAAGGAAAGCTATAGGATTCTCCCTTGCTCCCTATTTAGTGAATGACTTAACCTCCAGTTCGAAATGCACCATATTTTCATTCTAACTCCATATAAAGCCTCTGAAAGCTCTTTTTTTTTTTTTTTTTTCACAATGTGAAAATGCATATACATATAGGATATCTAATGAAAACCTTGTGTTATTTTAACAGCATGTCGTTTCGCAGTACATCGCTCAAATTGTAAAAATGGCATATCGGATGAAACTAGAGACTCTTTTGACTCAAACAGGTTTCAATGCAAACGCAAACTCGCCTGTGATCCGCGCCATGTTGTTTTGTCACATGACTCGTAAAAAACATTCGTAAAAAGTTTAATAATTTACTCTTCTGAACTGAGATAAGTCAGTTTAAATTAATTTAAATGATGCATTGCGTATAGCGAAGCCAAAACACAATGTCCATGCATGTGTACGCAGGGTCACACAAGGTTAAAGCAGAAGTCAACATTTATGGGTGAGACTCTCATAGACACTCTAAGAGCCTTTGTGTTCTATAATTGACCACTTGACTGCATCTGCTTATCTCTAAGGAATTGGATTTTACTTACCAAGTTCAGCCAACAGGATTGTACTAAATTATTCAATTATCTAATTTTGTGCGCTATAGAAGAAAGTCGTACAAGTTTGGAATGGGATGAAGTTGAGTAAATGGCAGACTTTCATTTTAAGGTGAAATAAACATTTTAATTATATTGATTATTTAAATTAATTGTAGTAAGTGTAATGACATTTCATTATTTTATTGTAATCATGTATATACATTAGGTGTGTACTGTACATGTTCATGTATGCATATATTACATTACTAATGCTTTGTCAGTGTAACGTTTTGGGTTTTTAACCTTGTAAATAACACTACTTGAATCACATCTGAGAGAGGGGGAGAGAAAGATAGTGGAAAAGTGAATGGAAAAATAAGTTATTATTCACAAGGACTCTTTACACTCACAAGAGCCTGACATTTTTTAAATATATAGTTCTTTTTTAAAGTCTCTCCAAGCTTATTTGATTAATTTGGCCGGTCATTCACGGTGATGCAAAAAGTAATGCCAAACTCCTGAAAAAGGAGGTTCTGGAACAAGGTCACCCCGACTTTGCAGAACCCATTTTTAAAATACAATTCAAGGGGGAGAGCTAATCAGAATCAACCTCACAAAAGCACCAAACCCCATTTCAACATTGCAATTTAAATTAATTTATGCACAGGAACTAGCTTGTGAGGCTCGTTATGAGAAAATCCTCCTCAAAGTCTCCGATTCCAGTAAGTGAGTGAGTGAATGTGACAGAGAGAGTGAGGGTGTTACTCCTCTAACAGATACCAGCTGCATCAGTAGGAGCAAATTCCACATCAGCGTCTCATCAAAAGCAGTCTAATTAAGCAGTCTAATTAATTTGCTGAAGCATCCCGTGCCTTTGTCGCTTTCTGCAACTCTCACAGATAGGCAGAGATAAAGATGAAAGCATTAAATTGAGTTGGGAAGGTGAGATAAATGGGTGGTTGTATTTAGCTTATCCTGCCAACTTTGCCAAAAAGACATTTTTAGATCAAACAAGATGCTTAATGACATAATTGCCATTTCGGTGCTGCCATTGAAACATTTGCACGGCTACCTATGTTTATTAACAGCTCTATGCGGTTCTCTCGAGCTATCTGAACACTCACATTAGCTTTGCCGGAGAGAGCATCCCACACACAGACACCCACACAGCCTGAGACAGCCACAGAGTCTTTCTCTTATAAAGACCAATATGCACTCACACAAACACACATGCAAACATTTATACAGTAATGAGCACATAAACACATCCACCTACTCGCTTTGCATTGTTCAGATATAAATCTTTCTCTCTGTCTCACTTTCTCGCTTGCCTTCTTATAAAACAGGACATTGGCAGTACCATGGTGCAGTGTTGGTATCAACTGGAAATTTCATGGTACTTTGATACTGTAGTACTGAATGTTTACCATCATGCTTCACACTTACAAAAAAAGTACCAGTGTACTAATAGGTTTCTAATGGGGGGGATATACCTTGGTTTCTACTATATTACTTTAGTAAAACAATTGTTAGGCCAAAAGACGTGATTAGTACAATACAACTATAGTAAAGTTACTTTTCATAAAGGTTAAACAAATAGGGTGACAACATTAAATTGAACATATTCAAGGAATGTAAGAAACTTTTACATCAATGGAAGTTCGCTTATGCACCGATGTTTCTGGCCAAACTGAGAATAGATACAAAGGATGGCCGCAAAGTATTTACGTGTCCCAAGTAATCACTGTCCTTCATAGAAACAATGGGTGAGTAAGCCATCTGGTGTTTCTCATGTAGCTCCAGTGTGGATTTACTCGCTGTTCGTACTCTGGCTGTCTGAGGAAGCTGGGTGCCATTTTTGTTTCTGTTTGTGTTGGTTCCGCCTAGCAGCTGGGGTTTGTTTTTTTGAATAACACTCCTTCAAAAAACTTTTGCATGGACGGAAGATCGCTTTTACACTGAAGTTCCCGGCCAGATTGAGAATGAATATTAAGGATGGCCGCAAAATATCTACATGCCCACACCAATTATGTCTTTTATAAAGTTGACATAAAGTTGAGTAAGTCATGGTGTATTTATTTATGCAGCCTCCGAGTGAATTTGACTCTTGACCATCCGAAGAACCGGGACACCTGTTTTTTGTTTTCGCCTAGCGGATGGAGTTTGTGTCGTGGAATAACACTGCTTCGGGACAGTTGTGGATGAATCTGTTCGTTCTTTGTGCTAATGCCTCCTGTTAGCCGGAGTTTGTTTTGTGGAGTATTTTAGCGGGATATTGGGATGATTACATCATCTGCTGCACTCATAAACAGCCGGCTCACTGAACACTTGTTTGTCTGTCCAAGGAAAATGAACAGTTTTATATCATCTGGAATCTGTTTTGTGGAGGAACACACCATCAAGACAGTTCTGTGAATGAATCTACACATTCTTTGTGTTTATTCTGCCTATTGGCTGGGGTTTGTTTTACAAAGTATTTTCTGTTATGTAATCTTGCCTCACAAAATATGTGCAGCAGCATCAGTCTTGAGCAATCCGATGGCAAAGTTGTCAAATGGATCTTTTGAGTTTAGAAGGATTGAAGACGGTTGTATATTTTTAACTTTTTAATTGTTTATTTATTTGTGTGTGTGTGTGTGTCTATATAATTTATGACCACTGGGATGTTGTTGGGGCCAGGGTGGGATTGGGGATTGGGAGAGGGAAGGGTAATAGTGGGGGTTAATATTGATTCTATGTTCGTTAAATGCGAATAAATAAAAAATTGTTAATCTGATAAAAACTGATATTCACTGAATCCAGAGCAAGCTGAGTGACTCCAGTCAGGCATCCTAAGCAACCAGTTGGCCCGGTGGCTAGGGTGGGTAGAGTCATGTTGGGTTAACCTCCTCGTGGTTGCTATAATGTGGTTCTCGCTCTAGGTGGGGCGCGTGGCGTGCGGATGCCGCAGAGAATAGCATGAGCCTCCACATGCGTTCAGTTGTCTCAGGCAACTGAGATTTATCCTCCGCCACCCGGATTGAGACGAGTCACTACGCCACTATGAGGACTTAGAGCGCATTGGGAATTGGGCATGCCAAATTGGGGAGAAAATGGGAGAAAATCCAAAAATAAATTAATAAACTGATATTGAATGTCTCATAATTTATTTTAATTAAACATTACCTGAGTTTCTGAATATCAGAGACCCCAGTTACTAAACTAATTTAAATTCACCAAGAAAACGCTAAGAACTAAACATAAATTAGTCCTTTTATTAATTTCTGCTATCAAAGTAACTGTTTTTTTTTCCTCGCTCTCTTCCAAATACATGTTTTCAATGTTTAATGTGCACATCTCCCGCTTTCTTGTATGGCAAACTTGTAAAATCGCCCTTTAGTCACACTTTCTGTAACGCTTGTCATGTGGAGGGCAATGCGGCGCTTGACGCTGGTGTCAACTCATGTGAAGTGCGCTTTACAATGAATAACATCATTGAAACTCAAAATTATTATTATTAGGCTATTATTGTCTTCTTTTCTGATTAAAGTCATGCTCAGCAGTTTAAATAATGTAGGAAAATGAAACTGTAGATCTGCTTTGTGTTTATAATTCTTATTCTGAAGTCAGTAGATTTGTAGTCATGCAAGTTTTAATGAAGAAATACATTATTGAAACCACATAAGATGCTCATTTGTCATCACCTAGTGCAATTAGCGCTCTTGCCACCTGTGACCTCATTACACCACATATTGTACCTATGTGACTTGATAGTGGTGTGCCATGGTATTTTTTCCTCATACAAAGTGTGCTGTGGCAGAAAAGGTTGGGAAACCCTGCCCTAGATCCAAACGTGTGGGAGAGGTCCAGCATGTCTGTTTGAGAAACCGTACATCATAGAAGCATCTCAGACTGCACTGAAATCAAAATATATAGATATTTGATTGTATCAACACAGCCCTACACCACAGTACTTTTATGTGTAAGGGCAAGGTACCCCAAATACTACCATGGTGCTACTGTGCTACAACCCCTTCCCCACACCCACCCTCAAAAAAAACAAAAAAACATGGTAGCCAAACAATACATTTGGGTACTTCTTTCTCTCTTAAAAAATATACTGTGGCAGCACTATGATACTTCATGTATACCCATTGAATAATATTTATGTATCATGGCTTTTGCATAGTATTCCATTGGTACTCCCTTACAAAAAGTACTTTGATATATATCATGGTACTCAAATGTATTTTTCATGTTATTACATAGCACTCATAGGTACTGTACTTTGAGAATACATGATACTACCACGCTACATAAAAAAATGGTAGGTAGTACCAACATGACTTGTAATAAGATTTTGATGTGCTTTTATAAGCAAGGAGCATGCATTTCAGATTAAAGCAGATTACTGAATATTGGATCAGATTTTCCATGTAGGAAATCATGGAGGTTTAAAATGCTAAAGAAATTTTTGTGATAAAATGTAAAAACAAGTGTGAATACATACCGTCAAGATTTCCCACATATACAAATGACAATATGTTCATGAGCACTTTCTAAAAATTGTTTGCCACTTCTTGAAGTACATTTATATCTGCAGTGCCATCCATCTGGTAGTTAGTGTGTGCAATTCAAACCCTGTAGGCACAGAGGCAGATTCGCACAGCAAGAGAAAAAAAGGGTAGGGTGACAGATAGAGAGAGAGAAAGACATTAAAACTAACAGAAAAAGAACAAATGAGCAAGCCGTAGAGTAACTCCAACGCTGTAGTTTATCTACAAAATGTGTTATCTACAAGTTTCTGAGAAAGTGGCCTGTTTCACGGGAGGTTTTATGAACAGAGAAACTTTACGTGTGAGAAACTTTACATGTGACTGAATCAAATGTAACATATTGTCGCTGTCCAATAAAAACACATATATCCACTTTTAGCAATTACATTTTTTATCATAGAAGAAATGCACTGTATGACCTATGTTTGATACTGTTTGAATTGTGCATTGAAATGACCAATGATATGATGTTTAATCAGGCTGTCTATTTAACAAGTATCTTGTAAGACAGAGAATGAGTTTTTCCATGCTCTTGAAAAAAAAGAGAGATTTTTTTGGAGATTCATGTTTTTATCAGACAGCGACGATGTGGTACATACCAAGTCTGTCAATCGATTAAAATATTTAATTGAATTAATTGCATGGTGTGCCGATTAATTAATTGAACGAATCGCATATATAAATATTTGCTGAGAAAGCCCCTCAAATAACAATAATTCAATATATAATTATGAAATAATTATCAATAGTTGTGTACACCTGCGTCAGACGGATGCTGTTGGAGCGTCTCACTTTGGTTTTGCGTCACGCCATAAATATACCATTTTTAGGTTGCTGTGTCAAGTTAAACATAGTTTAATACTTAGAATAGCACGTCTTGAGATCCCCAAGTTCGGATTTGTGCTACATCAAGCTGTTTTGAATGCAAGAACACGTCCATCCTCATGTTGTGCTGTCTGCTGAAGAGTTGGTTTGTTCTCTGTATAAGCTGTGTTGTGTATACAGCTGAAGTTTGGCTCACTGCCCCCTCGAGAAAAGAGGTGGTACTTCAAGCTTGAATTGCTCAGGATTGTTAGAACAACAGTCCGGGGACATGACTGAATAATTTTTTTAACGTGTTATTTTTTTATATAATTAATCGCACTGAATTCACACGTTAAATAAACAGCCCTAGTACATTCGGAATGGCATATAGCCATTGTACTATTTTTGTAGAATGCAGTATGTATACTATGCACTATATTCATAAATAAAGATGAAAGCATTAAATCGAGTTGGAAGGGTAAGAAATATGGGCGGCTCGATTTTGCTCATCCCACCGAGTACGCCAAAAAGATATTCTTTAGATCGAACAAGATGCTTACTGACATTTCAGTGACAAATTCCCAGATAACCTTTTACATTTGGTAAAATGTGCATATTAAATGCATACCAGAGCACAATGTATAGAATACTGTATATCTCATAATGTAATGCTATTGAATTGACCTCTAGTAAATTTAAATCTAGTCAAATCAATCTTACATTTACATTTATGCATTTGGCAGAAGCTTTTATCCAAAGCAACTTACAGTGCACTTATTACAGGGACAATTCACCCGAAGCAACCTGGAGTTAAGTGCCTTGCTCAAGGACACAATGGTGGTGGCCATGGGGATCGAACCAGCAACCTTCTGATTAACAGTTATGTGCTTTAGCCACTACACCACCATCACTTAACAATACAATCTGCAAATGTGTCGATGCAAATCTTAATATCATTAAAGGTCGGCAAGTGACTTCTATCACAGACTTGACTGAAGATTAATTTCCTGTTAAAAAAAAGATTAATTAGGAAGGAATTATATGTAGTTGTGATACTTTACATCCAGTTTGTGCCTGTTATTAGATTAGAGTATTACAGGAAACAATGAACACCTTTTGTGTCGGTTGTCACTGCTGTGTTTAAAGCAACAGCCATTTGACAGTCTTCTAAATGTGTGTAACTCAAAATGCACCGCTGATGTTTAAAGTTCAGTGCTGAAGGATCCGCTGAAGGATGTGTGGAGACCTCACAAAACCTCACAAAACAGAACACTTGATTGAAGGCAGAATTCCTGCACTGGTTGGGAATACAATGTGGTGCGCTTATTCTGAATGAGATCTAACAGTGAGGTTGCATTGTTACGTTAGATCTTAATTTATTTTAAAGATTATTAATGTTTAATAGTTTACCAAAAAAACATGTTCCTTGATTTAAAACCCTGCTTTATTATGTGCAACATGTTTCCTCCTCCAACGACAGGTCTGCCATTTCCTTTACGCAAGACTAGTGCACACCCCATTCCATCAATAAATGGGCCATTTGAAATAGACCTCAGAGTGGACTCTCAATGGACTAGAGTGAATCAAGAGCAGCCAATTCTGAATATAGAATCATCTTAAATGAGATACAGTATGGCAGCAAACCAAATCAGAGCCTAGAGAGTACACATCTGTCCAACAAGAGGAGCCTGTTCAGGACTCCAGCTGTCCTGCACAGGGTGATGCGAGGGAAGGGTTCAGGGCTTTAAGCCCCTAATGTATTGTCCCAAGACCCTGATCTTTTTTTAAAGATTCACACATGCTTCACAAAAAAATACTGTTTTGTGACTTGTCCGTAGTGAAAAGCAATATGCGCTGGCTGTGGTAGATCACTGCAGAAACGACTGATAGCTGGGTTTTAAAGCTGTCGCATTTATAGCCATCTGTTAACCATGACCTGTATTGGCTAGTAGGTGGGACTGTTGTTACCCAGCAGGTTTAAACAAACCGTCATTGTTTCATTGAACCGATGAGGTAATGTGTATGCGCAACCTGGTACTATCCACTGTTCAGCAATATTGAGATCTTGTAACAAACTTCTATGCTTAATAATTGTTAACAGTTTACAAATATTTGACACACTGAACAAAATAAAGTCACATGACAAATAATTCAGTACTGTGTTTACCTTTGTGTGAAAAACAATTTCAGTATACATTTGCCTTTAATAATAATAATTTTTAGCAACTTAGCACAAGGTGCTCCACAATCTAAAATAACATAAAAAACAGATAATAAAACATGACACATTCACATAGCAGTAGTAAAAGCAAGTCTGTATAAATTAGTTTTTAAACGAGACTTAAAAACAGACAGATTAAGCAGATCTAATAACCCAAGGAAGGCTGTTCCCTAACGTGGGGTCTTCACAACAAAAGCTCTTTTTTTTTTTTACATAAGTTCACAGAGGTCTAGATGTTTTGTAAGGTCTTAATAGTTCTGCTAAATATTAATGTGCCAAGCCATGTAATGCTTTATCTGCGAAAAACAATATCGGTACTATGTTTGGCTTTATGTGATAAACAATTTGGTATTGCTTTTTACTTTGTGTGATAAACCATTTCGGCAATGTGTTTGTGCAATAAACAATTTCAGTACTGTGTTTATGTGATAAACTATTTGGTATTGCTTTTTACTTCGTGTGATAAACCATTTCGGCAATGTGTTTGCCTTCTTGCGATAAACAATTTCAGTACTGTGTTTGTGTGATAAACAATATCGATACTAAGCTTGCCTTTGCACGAGAAACAATATCAATACTACTTTGCCTTTGCGTGATAAACAATTTGGTATTGCTTTTCACTTTGCGTGATAAACAATTTGGTATTGCTTTTCACTTTGTGTGATAAACAATTTCGGCAATGTGCTTGCCTTCTTGCAATAAAAAATTTCAATACAGTGTTTGCGTTTGTGCGATAAACAATTTCAGTACTGTGTTTGTGTGATAAACAATTTCAGTACTGTGTTTGCGTGATAAACAATTTCAGTACTGTGTTTGCGTGATAAACAATTTCAGTACTGTGTTTGTGTGATAAACAATTTCAGTACTGTGTTTGTGTGATAAACAATTTCAGTACTGTGTTTGTGTGATAAACAATTTCAGTACTGTGTTTGCGTGATAAACAATTTCAGTACTGTGTTTGTGTGATAAACAATTTCAGTACTGTGTTTGTGTGATAAACAATATCGATACTAAGCTTGCCTTTGCACGAGAAACAATATCAATACTACTTTGCCTTTGTGTGATAAACAATTTCAGTACTGTGTTTGCGTGATAAACAATTTCAGTACTGTGGTTGCATGATAAACAATTTCAGTACTGTGTTTGCGTGATAAACAATTTCAGTACTGTGTTTGTGTGATAAACAATTTCAGTACTGTGTTTGTGTGATAAACAATTTCAGTACTGTGTTTGCGTGATAAACAATTTCAGTACTGTGTTTGTGTGATAAACAATTTCAGTACTGTGTTTGTGTGATAAACAATTTCAGTACTGTGTTTGTGTGATAAACAATTTCAGTACTGTGTTTGTGTGATAAACAATTTCAGTACTGTGCTTTGTGTGATAAACAATTTCAGTACTGTGCTTTGTGTGATAAACAATTTCAGTACTGTGTTTGCGTGATAAACAATTTCAGTACTGTGTTTGTGTGATAAACAATTTCAGTACTGTGTTTGTGTGATAAACAATTTCAGTACTGTGTTTGTGTGATAAACAATATCGATACTAAGCTTGCCTTTGCACGAGAAACAATATCAATACTACTTTGCCTTTGTGTGATAAACAATTTCAGTACTGTGTTTGCGTGATAAACAATTTCAGTACTGTGTTTGCGTGATAAACAATTTCAGTACTGTGTTTGTGTGATAAACAATTTCAGTACTGTGTTTGCGTGATAAACAATTTCAGTACTGTGTTTGTGTGATAAACAATTTCGGTACTGTGTTTGTGTGATAAACAATTTCAGTACTGTGTTTGTGTGATAAACAATTTCAGTACTGTGTTTGTGTGATAAACAATATCGATACTAAGCTTGCCTTTGCACGAGAAACAATATCAATACTACTTTGCCTTTGTGTGATAAACAATTTCAGTACTGTGTTTGTGTGATAAACAATTTCAGTACTGTGTTTGTGTGATAAACAATTTCAGTACTGTGTTTGTGTGATAAACAATATCGATACTAAGCTTGCCTTTGCACGAGAAACAATATCAATACTACTTTGCCTTTGTGTGATAAACAATTTCAGCAATGTGTTTGTGTTTGTGCGATAAACAGTTTCAGCAATGTGTTTGTGTTTGTACAATGAACAATTTCGGTACAGTGTTTGTGCGATAAACAGTTTCAGCAATGTGTTTGTGTTTGTGCGATAAACAGTTTCAGCAATATGTTTGTGTTTGTGCGATAAACAGTTTCAGCAATGTGTTTGTGTTTGTACAATGAACAATTTCGGTACAGTGTTTGTGCAATAAACAATTTCAGCAATGTGTTTGTGTTTGTGCAATGAACAATTTCGGTACAGTGTTTGTGTGATAAACAATTTCGAAACAGTGTTCACTTTTGTACTAAACAATTTTAGTATGCTGTTTACCTTTGTTCGATAAATAATTTTGGTCCTACTTTAACATTTGTGCAATAATCGATTTTGGTACCATGTTGGATTGACACTTGATGTCCTACAGTGTGTTAAATCTGAGTCTTGAAGCAAAACCAGTTGAGAATCACTGATATAGACCGTCTGTGACCAAATTTGTTAAATGTAGAACAAATTTAAGCTGTAGTGACCAAAGCTAACACAATTTAGAATTTACATTTATTAATAGAGATCTTGTAAGATAATAAAACAGAGACAGATACACAGCAATCAGACCCTGGTGACCAAGAAAAGAGTGGCTTTTACACAAAGGACATAGACGTGTCATGGCCGGAGATAATGCCCTTTATTGGCCGGTCTAGTGACTCACTGGCTCCAATAAGCTCATTTCTGTCTGCCTCGGCCTCTTCATACACTCCTCTGTGGCACCAGACAAAGTCAGTAGGGGTGACATTCTGTCCCAGATTTTATGGTTATGTCGTAGCTTTATGAGCACCACACAGCGCTAATGTGCAATATTTAACACCATTTAGGGTACAGAGGGATAAATGGCTAAAATGTCTTCAGAATATTTTCCCCAAGTCTGCATCCAAACAATTAAGAGAGAAACAAGAACTGTTTACAGCTCAGATTATACTTCAGTAAAATTTTTATAGCGAGCATAGAGTAGGTGGACTAATCAGCTCTTTCCTGTAATTAGAAAGAACGCTCGTTCTCACACGAGTGTAACCGGGAATGAGAGGACTCAATGTGTCCCATTCTGTTCTGTTTGGCACTCTTGGGCCTTGCCCTCCAGACATGTCTAATTGGAAGAGAGTTTAATTAAAGTAGAGGGAGAATGAGTCTGGACGCCTCCATGATGAATGAGCTGCAGAAGGTCAATTTCATTTTTAGCTGTGATAAAGGTGAGCGACGAGTGAATGTGTTAGGCTTTTGATTAGTTTAGGACAGGGGTCGGCAACCATTTTTAATTTTACATGTTATGGCTTTACAATTTCATCCATACATTCTAAATTATTTTCAGGGCCATTGTATTAATATTTGCTTGCCTCAGTATTTGTAATTTTATAATAAATCAAACAGAAATGCAAAGTGCTGCATTTTTTTCATCACCAAAGTGAAAAAACACCAGAATGTGGAGGTGTTACAAAACAGACCCCTTGATGAGGAAGGGATTACATGTTAATAAATGTGGTGAGTGCTAATAATCTGCAACAGTCTGCCTGGAGTATTACTCAGTTGTTACCTGCCAGACTCATATTAGCACATATCGCATTCGCTCATATAATAAATATACTAGAATGAGCTTAATTAGATTAGATGTTATTAGGCTGTGCTGATCCATATATTAAAACCCTTCACACAGAGCAGAGGGTCAGCCTGCCCTGTCAATAGGGTCTTGTGTGCGATAATAGCTGATGAAAAAGTGTAGTGACAACACTTACGATGACACTGACGTCAATACAACAGCAACCAGACATAACCACATCACTTTGATCACAGTGTGTGTGTGTGTGTGTGTGTGTGTGTGTGTCTGGCCTCATTCTGCCATGGATCCTGACAACCTGGAGGCAGAGGCATGAAAGGACGTGGCATGATTAGGTGCACTTCTGAGGCTAACCGCGCACATGCATGTGCACAAAGATGCACATGACAGCTTCACGTTGCACCTGGGTTCGATTCGTCTGGATCAGGTCTCAGACAAGTGTGAAGAAGAGAGACGAATGTGAAAAAAGGGAGTTCACGACCTTGTGAGGCAAAATTCGTCCGTAAAACTCAACGATCAGGTACAGCGAGTACGATTTTTCCATGAAGCCACACACATTCACACTCCCATCCTCGGAGGTACTTCAGACTGTTTGATGAGATTCAGTTGCCATGGAGACAGCTGGAAAGTGATTGATTGGCCAGCACCTGAAAAGTGCTCACCGAAACTTCTAGATCAACCCGTTATTTTTAAAGGCCCCATGGGAAATCTCGGCATGAAGGACGTAGATCTATCTAGGAAGAAAGTTTGCCACATCTACAGCTTGACATACACTCAAGGTCATTACAAATATACTGGCACAATTAAAGACAGATCACCCATTAGACAAAACATGCGTTTGCCTCACACACTAATGCATACATTTGCACTAAGTGACGTTGGCACGATTTTAAAACTGCAAGGATGGATATCTGTCCTTCAGATAAAATATGTCCTCACCAGCTGTTTCTGCAGTTAAAATGATAGCAATAATGAGAATCATCACGAGATATCAGAGAGAGAGAAAATGTATATATCTCCTTGGTGAAGTGGCAAGGACGCTCTTAACATCATCTCACTTTTAATTCAAACCCATTTTATAAAACGGAGTTATTATATTTCTCAATGACAGAGGAATCAAATTTTATATCAAAGATTTAAATGAATTCACCATTTTTATATGTACTAAATCAACAGAGTTCCAGTAGATCAACTGGTAGAGGTTAGCACATTAGCAATGCCAAGGTCATAAGTTCAAATCTCAGGGATCACACGTGGCCCTCTGAGAAAATATAAAGTCTATTGCGAACATCATTTTGGATAAAAGCGAAAGACGGGTATTTTAGAAAGTTCTCACTTGGTCAGTCCAAATGAATCACTATTCACCCCCTTGTAAACAGTAAGATCAAGAGATTGTTCCACAGGACTGAACTTATAGGACTCTATAGCACACTATGGAATTCATAAAGGGTTGGACTGGTCAGATTTGTGACCATTTCACAACCAGTTTTGTGCTTTGTCAGGAGGATCATGTGAACTGAATGCTCAGTGATTCTCCCAAGTGAACAATTTCACAATTTTTCCTCTGTGGTCATCAGTGTTCACAGATCATGCAAATATTTCTCAATATCTACAAGTCTAAACGTCATGTTATGTCTTATCAAATCTAAAAGGTTTGATTTTTATTTATTTAAAAAATAACTATATGCTAATAAAGGGAATGTTTCGGCCCTCAGATGGTACAGTGGAATAATGGCACACTAAAGATTGAATAAAGTAACATCGCCCTCCAGTGGACATTTACACAAATCTATAAGTCAGATAAGTTCATAATAAAAAAATAAATCAGGACTACAGTATGTATTGGACTCCACAACAATCCCAATTTTAAGTTTCAATTTAAAGTGAACGCTGACAGTCAAATAACTTCTGCATTAAATCACATATCTAAATAAAATTGTACATTTTACCAACGCTGCATATTTTGTTATTGTAAAATATATAATTGGTGTCATGATTTCAGCGAAAAGATTGTAAACAGAATATTTTAAATAGTTAAATATATTCAATAATTTAACTATTCTCAACACCGTTCAATATCTAATTGTTCATGGAACTTTAATTATTTACAGTAAACGCTAACAATAATTTCTGCAATAAAACATTATTTATTTCTGATTTTTATTTATGTGAATTAAGAGGGGGGAAAGAGAGAAGTGTAACAACAAAATCTAAACATTTTATAAAAGAAAAATTATTATGAGTTTCAAGATTTCAGAAGAGTTTGTAAACATACTATTTTAAATTGTTAAATGTATTTACATACATTTCTATAATTTGGCAATCTAGTTGCTTATGGATGTCTTAACAGCTTTTGAAATCATTATAAATATTTTAGTTTTGGTTTAAATCTTTCAGCTAAATTATCATACCAAAATCCTTACTTCACGTTACTCAGAAAGGAAGTTGAAATGTACCTTTAAAGCAATGCAACAGATGATGCACCTAAATAGAAATACTCTTTGAAACATTTGTTTTCTTATTTGTTTTAATATAAAGCATTTGCCTTTATACAAACATCAAAGACATAAGGTTTTTTTCTTTTTACATAAATTACAGTTTCAAATACACAGCAAGACGCTGATTATATTGTACGATTTTACTCTATATTGTTATTGCTAATTCAAAAAGCTCTGCTAGAGAAAGTGAAGGCTAAAGTCCATTCAAATAAGTGATAATCTGCCAAAAGAATATCTGTGAATAGTAAATCTGCAATTAAAGGTTTTTGTACTAGTATATTTTTACGCCTCTACTTAAGTTATAGAGAATGTCTCAATATATTTCTATCTCTAAGGACAAAGAACATGCGGAGTATAAAGAAGAGATCTAATCCAACAGTGATGTCAGTAAGATCTTTTTCTGATGGTCTAACCTGCATAATGTGACTGTGGCAGATAAAGAAAGTTAATTACTGATTTGCTTAATTTTGGTAACCAAGACAGAATTTGAAATGAAAATGACCAAAAATTATCCAGCATCCCAGTATAACCTTCAGGAGGTACACGACGCCATGTTTTAAACAGCAGTGTCTGAACATTTCAATACATCGGATTAAAAAACATTAAAAACAAAATTAATCTCAAAGCCTAGTGGTTATGATACACAAAGATTGCAGGTCAAATCCTGTGCAGGGAACATACAGGAAGTTCTGAGTTAGTGTGAACACATTCTCCGTCACCATTGTGCCCTTGAGAATGTAGTAAATAACAAGCAACCATTCCTATGAACTTTAAATTATCTTCAGTTGAACCAGTGCTGATATCATGCACACAGAGGTCACGTATTGCCTGCAGTGATTACATAACAAAATGTTTTATATCATCATCATCATCATTAAAGTAAACATATTACTGCCTTCACACATTCACTTCCCATTTAATGACATAGAGTTTCAAGACGAGAGAATGTAATAGTGTGTGCAATATCGAGAGTTTTCCGTGCCTTTGTGTCATTCCTGGTGTCCCAGGGTCTGTCAGCCCAGCTGCACATCCATGTCCATTGGACATAGCACGTATCTGGGGTCCAGTTTAGGTTTGAAGTCACCGAAGTTTCTGGAAGACTCGGTTCCAAACGTATCAAGCACTTTTCTGTTCATCAGAGCAAACCTAGAGTACGAGATCAATAATTTACAATGTACCAGACGTTCAACTACACATTCTACCACTTAATAATAAACAGTCCCAGTTGTCCACTAATACACACCTGCCCTTCGTCAACCGCAGTAGAAACTTCCAGTATGAGGGTCTCAGATTTTGCACTTCCATAACAGCCTAAGATATGCACATAATCCAACATAGTTCAGATCAGACCACAGCACGTTAAAGAAAAATCATTTCTGTTAACGATTGCTAAATCTATCTCCTATTTCAACTTAATATGCAAAGACAACTAGAAGTAAACAATCTGTTGGATGATTTCCTCAAAAAGTGCAAATACTGTGGCTTGGTGGCGCTTTCAATATTGCTAACATATTAAGCATCCAGACTAGCTCGACACAGCAAAATTTGCTCAACCAATGGCATGACTTTGGGGCGGAACTATCGGTTTGCTTAAACAATGGCAGACCAATTCAAATGGACAAATATTTTATAAAGCGTTAATATATTATTATAGCAAAAACTATATAAATATTAATTTTAAATATGTTTTATTTATAAATCAGCTTTCTAAAACTCAAGGTTACTTTACAGAGCCTGAAAAGACATAAATGCATACAAAAATAAAGATACAACAAAACAGATACAATTATATTTAAAAAAAAATTATTCAAACATTTTAATATATTAAAGATACATTTAATTAATTTAAAACATTGGCAAGTATTTCTGACTTTAACACTGCTTCCAAGTTTTTGGAAGTAATTATTGAAGTGAACAGCCAGTAATAAAATAAATTAATTAAGGGAAGTGAGTTTCTCTTTTTCTTTTTTTTTCTTTTTTAAATATTGTCAAATGATTAAAATTACCAACATAATATAAAACAGCAAGTCTATTAGGCAGCAAAGATTAATCCACAGAACTGACATTACACATATCTGATTTTTTGTCCCGCCTGTTTACATTCACTTAAGACAACCTAAATAGTAATAATAGTACATTCATTTCAGTTTCATAATTAATGATCAGATTATGACAAATTAATCGATTGTGACATATTCAAGTACAGATTCTCATTCAATACATGACTTCAACAACATTTTCCTTGGGTATGCAAAAGGTGCTTTCTTACTTACCGCTTGGAAACAGATGGCGGTGGAGATTGCATAAATGATTGTGTCCGCCTCAGAGAAGTACGGAAACCTGCCTGCTTCGATTCCTTTGAAATATAGCGTCTATAAAAACAGTGATTACTAGTACAGTATACATATCTATACAGATGTGATGTAGATATGACACTCCTAAAAGTTTCATTTAAAATACGGAACATAATTTACAAACGCCATCACTACATGCAAAATGTAAAAGTGTGAACTAATTGAGTTATAAACTAAATTGGGTCTCTTAGACCATTGATTCCCACCCGGGGTTAGATAAGCAGGTTTCAGGGGGTACACGAAAACCATTTTGCCATGTTGAACTTAAAATGCATGACTCAAAATCAAAACTTATTTTCTTCATTTGAACAATCTCAAATTAAATACAACAAAAAAAAGAAACATTTAATTATAATAAAGAAGCCATGCCACTCCACTCTTGTTTTTATTCACCTAACCAAAACAAAACTCAGAACTGACCGTTTTAGCACTTGTTCAAAATATACACTGATCAGCCACAACATTAAAACCACCTGCCTAATATTGTGCAGGTCCCCCTCGTGCCATCAAAACAGCACAAACCCGGATCTCAGAATAAAATTGTGAGTTGCTATTCTTCTCACCACAATTGTACAGAGCGGTTATCTGAGTTACTGTAGACTTTGTCAGTTTAAACCAGTCTGGCCATTCTCTGTTGACCTCTCCATCCACAGAACTGCTGCTCACTGGATGTTTTTGGTAAACCTTAAAGGTTTTAAAGACTGTTGTGTGAAAATCTCAGGTGATCAGCAGTTACAGAAATACTCAAACCAACCCATCATGCACCAACAATCATGCCACAGTCCAAATCACTGAGATCAAATTTTTCCCCATTCTGATGGTTGATGTGAACATTAACTGAAGCTCCTGATCTGTATCTGAATGATTTTATACACTGCTCTGCTGCCACACGATTGGCTGATTAGATAATCAGATGGATGATTATTGGTGCCAGATGGGCTGGTTTGAGTATTTCTGTAACTGTTGATCTTCTGGGATTTTCACACACAACAGTCTCTAGAATTTACTCAGAATGGTGCCAAAAACTACAAACATCCAGTGAGCGGCAGTTCTGTGGATGGAAATGCCTTGTTGTTGAGAGATCAACAGAGAATGACCAGACTGGTTCAAACTGACAGCAACTCAGATAACCATCCATCCATCCATCCATCCATCCATCGTCAACCGCTTATCCTGTGTACAGGGTCACGGGGGGCTGGAGCCTATCCCAGCTAACATTGGGCGAAAGGCAGGGGACACCCTGGATAGGTCGCCAGTCCATCGCAGGGCCACACATAGACAGACATACACTCACACTCACCTCCACATCCACATCCACACCTAGGGCAATTTTTTTTGGAGACACCAATTAACCTAGACTGCATGTCTTTTTGGATGGTGGGAGGAAGCCGGAGTACCCAGAGAGAACCCACGCAGACACGGGGAGAACATGCAAACTCCACACAGAAAGGCCGGGGCAACCAGGGTTTGAACCCACGACCTTCTTGCTGTGAGGCGACAGTGCTAACCGCTGCACCACCGTGCCGCCCCACTCAGATAACCACTCTGTAAAATTGTGGTGAGAAGAATATCATCTCAGAATGCTATTCCTTGGGCCGTTTTGGCAACACGGGGGACCTACACAATATTAGGCAGGTGGGTTTAATGTTGTGGCTGATCAGTGTAAGTGTACATATTTGTAAATAGTACAAATTATGCATGTGAACAACAAACTTGCAGGCCTAACAAATTAAAATGTATATAGTTTGGCCAACATGTTTATTGTTTATACATGTTAATATTGCTACCGTCTAACAAAATGACGAAAAACTAAAATTCGTAAAAATTATATTTCCCAATTTGACCAAGTTAGACGATAGCCCTGTATATTTAACAGCATTAGTTGATTCTAAATACACATTTCATGGCCTTAATTGGCCTGTTTTGTGTATGTGTTTCATGAATAAACAGCATATATTTTATTTAAATATGGTATTTAGCATACATTTTATTTAAATATGGTATTTAGCATACATTTTATTTAAATATGGTATTTAGCCTTAAGTACAAATCTTTGGTTTTGTGTCCATGAAGGGATACTTGAGCTTTACTGATGTTGCTGTGGGGGTACTTACAGCAAAAACGTTTGGAAAACACTGTCTAAAACTATGATCTGTCCGGTGACAGATGGGCTTTGCGCAATGGTTTTATAATCCACACTTGACTCAACAATAAAACCCCTTTGAACCCATTGTCTCACTTTGATTGTTGCCATAGTTACGGCTTTTTGGATTTGTAGGACAGCATTGTTCCCCAAGCATCAGAAAAGCTAATGTGAAGCAC